>NC_058407.1:31093528-31394886 GCF_002201575.2 Neomonachus schauinslandi | reverse complement strand
TTCTTTCTTTCTTTCTTTCTTTCTTTCTTTCTTTCTTTCTTTCTTTCTTCTTTTCAGTGGGGGTAGGGTAGGGGCAGATGAAGAGGGAGAGAGAGAATCCCAAGCAGGCTCCATGCACAGTATAGAGCCCAATGTAGGGCTCAATCCCACAACCCCAAGATCATGGCCTGAGCTGAAATCAAGAGTCAGACTCAACCGACTGAGCCACCCAGGCACTCCTTCAATTTCTTTCATCAGTGTTTTATAGTTTTCAGAGTACAGGTCTTTCACCTCTTTAGTTAGGTTTATTCGTTGGTATCTTATTGTTTTTGGTGTAATTGTAAATGGGATTGATTCCTTAATTTCTCCTTGTACTGCTTCTTTTTGGTGTACAGAAATGCAACAGATTTCTATACACTGATTTTGTATCCTACAACTTTACTGAATTAGTTTATCAGTTCTAGTGGTTTTTAGTGGAGTCTTTTATCTTTCTATAATTGATTTCAAATTTAATTTCACTGAGATCAAGAACATACTTTGTATGACATGAGTAATTTTAAATTTGCTGAGACTTATTTTATGGCTCAGAATAGGGTCCTTCTTCCATGTATACTTAAAAAGGGTACACATGCTCTTATTGGCTATAGTGTTCTACAAAGGTCAACTGTGTCACGTTGCTCGATGGTGTTATTTTCAAGTCTTCTACATCCATGTTAATTTTCTCTTGACTTGTTTAGTTCATTATAAAGAAGAAGTGCTAATTTACAGAAATTTATGGTCTCACAGTTCTGACGGCCAGAAGTGCTAAATCAAGGTCTCAGCAGGGCCATGTTCCTTTTATGACTATAGAGAAGAAACTGTTCCATCCCTCTCTCCCAGTTTCTGCTAGCCTCAAGCATTTCTTGGCTTGCAGATGAATCATCACTTCAATCTTCTGTCTTCACATGGCATTTTTTCTGCATTCACGTTGTCTTCCCTCTGCGAATGTCTGCCCCTCGTTGTCCCTCCAATGTCCCCTATGAAAAAGGACACCCATCAAATGACCTCATTTTAACTTAATTATCACTGTAGATATCATTTTTCTAAATAAAATCACATTCTGAGGTATTGGGGGTTAAAACTTCAATATGTCTTTTTTGAGGAGACATAATGCAACTCATAACATGGGTCTTGCTTTTTTAAATAACCAATCTGACAATGAACTCCTTTTAATTGAGATGATTTGACTATATACAATGTGATTATTGAGATTGAGATGGTTGAGTTTAAATCTATAATCTTGCTATTTTTTTCTATTTGTTTCATGTTATTTTCCTCTCTTTTTCCATTTTTCTGCCTTCTTCTGGGTTAATTTAGTATTGATTTTACTTTATTTTCTTTGTTGTCTTGTTCTCTATAACTCTTTGTTGTGTTACTTAATGACCACTCTATGGCTTAGAGTATAATTCTTTAACTATAGTCTACTTTCAAATACCATAAAAATATTATGGTATATTTCCATTTCTCTCTTCTGGGACTTTGTGTTACTGTTGTCATATATTTTAATATACATTTGTTAGAAAGCCCATGCTACATTATTATTATTCTTGTTTTAAACAACTGATTATTTTTAAAGAGAATTTATATAACAAGAAAAATGTTTTATATTTGCCCATGTATTCACCATTTCTAGTACTCTTTATTCTTTTTTGTGGATCCAGATTTTATTTATAATATAAGAAATTAATTAGATAAATAAGATATCTGTAATCATCTAAAAGTAAGTAAGAATAATAAAACATAACCTCTGTCTCTTGAGTTTATGTGAAGGATTTTTATATTTTAATATCAATAATGATTGAGTTACAAAATTTTTTTTAAATTGATATTATACTGGCACTATACTTATTTCAAAAAATGATAATTATACTATTTAATTAATACCAATGGGAGCACATAAAAAACTTGACAATGTAATTATTGAGTAAGAATTCCTTTGATTAATTTTTTAAAACATTAGGTCAGTGCTTTACAATCATTTTCATATTATGACAGACAGAGAATATGATCATATCACTGTGACATACTGAAGTATACTGATGAGGCTATTTCATGGCCCAGGAGCTCTGATTATCCTTGGCTCCTCAAAGTCCTCCAAGAGGTGTAAGTATAAATACCAATATAATTCTGACCTATTGAGAGACTCCATATTAAGCCACAGTACTTCAGTGTGGTTACTCCACTGACCATCCAGTCTTACTCTAGCTTCACTTAACATGTCCTTATTATTTTTTTCTCATGTTAGGTGGTAGAGAATAGCAACAAAGCCTAACCAGTAACACAATTTTTATCAAACTTTGACAGTATTGATATTCCAACCGTAAGTACCATTAAAAAAAGGTAGCCAAATGGGAATAATTACCAAAGGCAGAATATGATTTGTCATAGGGTCAATATCTGATAATTTCTGGGAATCATGACTATCTTTATGTCCATGATTGCATCTGACCAAAAAGTGGATTTAAAAGTGGAAGAGATAGAAATCCTAAGCCTAGAGAGTAATATTGTCTTTTTTTCTTTTCTCAATTCATCGAAAGTAGAAAGTTTCTCTTTCTAAAAGAAGCAGAAGGAGAACTAAAAGTGATATGACAACAATGAATAACAGCATCTGGAAAGAAGACTAGAAATACTTAACAGATAAATTTGCTTATCTTTATATTCAGGTTAATCAAATGTTACTGAGACTATAGCTCTTAACAATACTGAACAATGAATTTTTCCAGCTGCTGGATTAAAATTGTAGCCCATCATTTCCCTTCTGAACTTTTTGTAAGGTTTTATCTAAAGAAGCAATAGACTCATGCTCCTTACAAGGAAGTGCTTTGGTCAACAATAATGTCAATAAAGATATTAGTCTTCTCTTTCTAAATTCAATATTATCACAGTCTCCTAGAAGTAATAAAAATAGAGTATGATGCTTGGCTTTGTACAATGAAGCTGTTGTGCTTGAATACTGAGAGTAACCAGAGTGCTGCTGAGAGAAAACTTAACCTAATAAATCACTGGCCTCTATCCCAAGTGCAAAATCCTTCCTAAATGAAAAAGAGAAATGTTTGAGCTTGAGTTGCATTCCTTTTTTTTTTTTGGCATTTATTGAGGTATAATTTTCATACCATATTACATTTCACATTTTTTTTTGAAGACTAATCTTTCCGGCATCAGCTTTGACTTCATGGCACCAATAAATTTTAGGGCCAGCCATATGTCAGTTTTCAATGAACTAAATAGTTATATATTCATTTGTTGTACTAATATTTGGGTTCTTTGAATTTTTTTTGCATTGAATACCAAAATTAACACTTAAATTTTATCTAATTGAATCGTAAAAAATGGGAAGATTATTCTTTGAGCAAATATATATTTTAATTCTTTATAATTTATAAATGGGGGACCTTGAGTCCAAGAATTGAAGGACCTATGCTCAATTTCATCTAGTACAAGAGTCCCTAAGCTCTGCCTTTTCACAGACATTCTCAGAAAGTGTCTTAAAAATTTAGGGGCACCTGGGTGGCTCAATCCATTAAGCGTGTGCCTTTGGCTCAGGTCATGATCTCAGGGTCCTGGTATTGAGCCCCCATGTTGTGGGCTCCCCACTCAGGGGGACTCTGTTTCTCCCTCTCCCCCTCCCCGTCATTTGTGTTCTCTCTTGCTCTGTCCCGCTCTCCCAAGTAAATAAATAAGGTCTTTAAAAAAATTTTAGAAATGGGGTGCCTGGGTAGCTCAGTCTTTAAGTGTCTGCTTTTGGCTCAGGTCATGATCCCAGGGTCCTGGGATCGAGCCCTGCATCGGGCTCCCTGCTCCACAGGAAAGCCTGCTTCTCCCTTTCCCACTCCGCCTGCTTGTGTTCCCTCTCTCGCTGTGTCTCTCTCTGTCAAATAAATGAATAAAATCTTTAAAAAAAATTTAGAAATAACATTATTTTTACAAGGATGTCATTTACACTTCTTTACACTTCTTTTTTGTTGTTGTTGAAGCACATTTATAGCTATATTACTCATGAAAACACTTGTTCATTAACACTTATTCACAAATGTGCATTTTTAAAATACCATGTAGTTTACCTTTTGCAGAAGATGAGAAAACTGATGAAAAGACATGGTCTCTGTTCTCCACAACTTTTTGGTTTATTTGGGGGTTACATATTCAAACTGCTAATTATGATTATGTAGTAAGTGTACTTACAAAGGTATATTTTATGAACAAAGTGAAAAGAACTATGTGAATGAAGTTTAGAATCATAACATTGAGTGAAAAAAGTAAGTCTCAGTAGACATCTTAAACTATGACAATATTTTTTAAAACTCAAAAAAAACAAGCAAAACCAAATATTTAGAGATACCTCTGAAACATAATAAAATCATCACGACGATGATGATGAAAACTTTAGGGAATAATAAAAAGTCAAGATAATGCTAAAAGGGAAGAGATCAGGGAGGAACACCAGCTAGATAAAACAGTATTTTTATTATAAGTTATATTGGATGGTAGAGTCAAGGTGTTCATTTCATTATTATAATTCACAGCATGAATATGGTTTTTATGTATTTTTGATACTGTTGAAAAGTTTACTTTTTAACAAGTTAAATTTCTATTATATACTAGAGTAGAAAGATTAGTACAATATACTTCATGTTCTTATCACTCAGCATCAATGAGGATCAACCTATGAACAATTCTATTTAATCTAATGTCCCACCCACATTATTCCCTTGATAATTTTGAAGCAAATCTCAGACATCATATAATTTCATCTGTTTAATATTTTGGTATGTATATCTAAAAGGAAAAGATTATTTTAAAAAATAACCACAATTCCATTATCATACTTAAAAAAATTAAATGTAATTCCTCAGAATTATAAAAAATCCAGTGTTTAAATGTAAATTTCCCCTGTTATTTCATTAGTCTTAAAAGTTTTTATATATTTATTTTCTTACTCGGGATCCAAACAAGAAACAACCATATATTTAATCTGGAGGTTCTCTTTCATATTTAATTTTTAAAAATGGGCTTTATTTTTAAAGTCATTTGGGATACACAGCAATATTGAGCAGAAGGTACAGAGATTTCCCGTATACTCTCTGCTCCCACACATGCATTATCCCACATTATCTCCCACTATCAACATGCCCCACAGAGTAGTATATTTGTTATGACTCGTAAACATACCTTGGCCCATCATAATCACTCAATCCATAGTTTATATTAGGGTCCACACTTGGTGTTGTGCATTCTATAGATTTGGACGAATACATAATGATATTTATCTACCATAATAGTACCATACAGAATATTTTCACTTCCCTAAAATTCTTCTGTGCTCTGCCTATGCATGCCTCCCTCCTCTAATTCTTGGCAGTCACTGTTTTGTTTTTGTTTTCATTTTTACCATTTCTATGGTTTTGCTTTTTCTAGAATGTCATACAGTTGGAATCATACAATATACAACCTTTTCGTATCGGCTTCTTTCACTTGGTAATATTCATTTAAGTTTCCTCCATTTAAGTTTCCTTCATTTAAGTTTCCTTGACAGATCATTTCTCTTTAGTACTGAATAATATTCCATTGCTTGGAGGTACCACAGTTCGTTTACTCATTCAACCAACAAAGGGCATCCTGGCTGCTTCTAAGTTTTGGCCTCTACACACAAGCTGCTATAAACATCTCTGCACAGGTTTTTATATGGACATAAATTTTCAATCTTTTGGGCAAATATCAAGGAGTGTAACTGCTGGATCACCAGTGAGGTGGTATAGTATTTCGAAAATAGACTTAGATTATTTGTATATTGCAAACTACAGGGCAAACACTAAAAAAAGTTTAAAAAGAAGTATAATTGATATGTTCATAAATAGTAAGAATACCTTATAATAAAATAATCCTAATTCCTTCCTCCTGTCCCTTGCATCATTGCTGTCATTCATTTCACTTACATAAGAATAAGCATATACAGGTAGTTGAATACATTGTTGCTATTATTATTTTGGACAAACATTAGTTTAAAAGATCAATGAAAAATAAGAAAAATAAAAGTTTTTATTTTAGCTTCACTTATTTCTTCTCTGATGCTCTTCCTTTCTTTATGTAGATTCAAGTTTCTGTCCTATAGTATCTTCTGCCTAAAGAATTTCTTTTAACGTTTCTTGCAACGCAGATCTACTGAAAACAAATTCCCTCAATTTTTTCTTGTCTGAGAAACTATTTTTCCTTCACTCTTAAATAATTTCACATAGTACAGAATGCTAGGTTGGTGGTTTTCTTCTCTCAACACTTTTTTTTTTAACTTTTTTTTATTATGTTCAGTTAGCCAGCATATAGTACAGCATAAGTTTTTGTTCTAGTGTTCAACGGTTCATTAGTTGTGTATAACACCCAGTGTTCATCCCAACACATGCCCTCCTTAATATCTGTCACCCAGTTACCCTTTCCCTCCCTTCTGTAACCCTCAGTTTGGTTCCCGGAGTCCAGAGTCTCTCATGGTTTGTCTCCCTTTCTGATTTCTTCCCATTCAGTTTTCCCTCCCTTCGCCTGAGGTCCTCCATTCTATTCCTTATGTTCCACCTGTGAGTGAAACCATATGGTAATTGCTTTCTGCTTGACTTATTTCACTTAGCATAATCCCCTCCAGTTCCATCCATGTTGATACAAATGGTGGGTATTCATCCTTTCTTTATCCATTTGTCTTTTGAAGGACATCTCGGTTCCTTCCACAGTTTGGCTATTGTGGACATTGTTGCTATGAACATTGGGGTGCAGGTGCCCCTTCTTTTCACTACATCTGTATCTTTGGGGTAAATACCTAGTAGTGCAATTGCTGGGTCGTAGGGTAGCTCTTAACACTTTAAATCTTACACTCACTCTCTCCTTGCTTGCATGGTTTCTTAGAAGTCAGATGTAAATCTTACCATTGCTGCTCTATAGTTAGAGGTCTTTACCTCTGGCTTCTTTCATGATTCTTCCTTTATCTTTGATTTTCTGTAGTTTGAAAATGATATGCCCCGGCTAAGGTTTTTTTGTTTTGTTTTGTTTTGCCATTTATACTACTTGGTGTTCTCTGAGCTTACGAGATTTTTGGTTTTGTGTCTGACATTAATTTGGGGACATAGTCACTACTGTCTCAATATTGTTTAAATTTCTTTTGTACATTTCTCTCTTTGTTCTCCATTTAGAATTCCCATTCCACATATGTTATAGCTTTTGTAGTTTTTCCACAATTTCTGGATATCTGGTTCTGATTTTTAACCTTTTTCCTCTTTGCTTTTCAGTTTTGGAGGTCTTTATTGAGATATCCTTAAGCTCAGAGATTCTTTCCTCAGCGGTGTTCTATTTACTAATGAGCGCTTGAAAGGCATTCTTCATTTCTGTTACCTTTTTTGATCTCTACTATTTCTTTTTTGTTCTTTCTTTGAATTTTCATCTCTCTGCTTACATAGTTTATCTGTTCTTACATGCTGTCTACTTTATCCTCAGAGCCCTTAGCATTCTTTTCCCACTCTTATTGAGATATATTTGATGTATAACATTGTATAAGTTTAGTGTGTACAGTGTGATAATTGATATATATTGTGATTGATTACCACAATAAGGTTAGTTAACCCATCCATCACCTCACATAATTACCATTTTTTTATTACTGTGGTGGTTGGGTCAACATTTAAGATCTACTCTTTTATACACTTGAAACTAACATAACATTGTATGTCAACTATACTTAAAACAATTTACTCTTTTAGCAGCTTCAAGAATAAAACACAGTATTGTTAACTATAGTTATCATGCTGTACATTAGATTCCCAGAAGTTATTCATCTTATAGCTGGAAGTTGGTATTCTTTGACCAACATCTCTTCCTTTTCCCACCCACCACCCCCGATATCCCCAACCTACTCTGTTTCTATAAATTTGAGTCCTTAGCATCTTAATCATTAAATTAAATTAAATTCCAATCTGTAAATTCAAACATGGCTGCCATCTGAGTCTGGTTCTGATGCTTGCTCTGTTTCTTTCAATTGTTTTTTGCTTTTTACAGTGCTTTATAATTTTTTCTGATAGTTGAAAAAGATATACTGAGTAAAGGGAACTGCAGTAAATAAGCCTTTGGTAATGTGGTAAGGTATAGGGTGAGGGAAAGCATTCTATAGTCCCATGAACAGGTCTCAGTCTTTTAGTGGATTTGTACTTCTGGGCTGTGAACCTCACACTGGTTTCTCATTTTCCAACCCCTTCCTCTTAAGTGGGATAGAGTGGTTAAAGGCGGCTGGAGTTGCGTATTTCTCTTCCCCCAGGTCTAATAACACCCCAGCAGGTAAGGCTCCAGTTAAATAGTTCCTCCTGTGGGCAGACACCCTATTAAGAAGAGTGCTCTGGCATATTTCAAAGTGGCAGCTTTTCCTCTTCCAGCCAGAGACAGAAGGCGATTTTTCTCTAATATCCATTGTGAGAATGTAGTTGAATTATTGGAAGTAAAATTCACAAAAGCGTGCAGTGACTGGGTGTCCCTTTTGTTTTTATTTCTCAGATACGTCTATGCTGAGCCTTCAGCAGTACATCAGTTAAATTCGGATTTCCCTGCCTTGGCGCTTGTTCCTGCAGAGATTTGTGCTCTTGGGTATTTGCTCTGGTAAGTTGTGATTTTCTATATTTGTCTGTTTGTCTCTCCAAATTTTGGGGACATTGGTTTGCCCTATGACCTCACTTTTCTTATGAAGCTAAGAAGAGTTGTTGATTTTTCACTTTGTTTACTTTTCTACTTTTTGTTAGGACAGTGTGGTGACTTCTAGCTTCTTATATGCCAGACTGAAAAACAAACCAGAAGTCTCTTTTTTCTTAATCAGTTTGTTGTAGAGAGTCCTGTATTATCTATCTGTATTTTGTTGAATTTCGCTGGTTCTGTTCTTATAGTATCATTGAATATGTTTCTCTGTACTCCGCAAATTGGTAATTCAAGGCAAAGGCTTGATCTGATTCATTTTTAGTCTTTGATAAGATTGCTTACAGATGGTATAAATACTTTGCTAAGGAGTTATACAGTATCTGGATAGCTCTATTTTTGTGATTTTAGCCACCATTGATAATTGCATGGATTTATTATTTCACTTGGGTTTGCAAAATGATAATACTCTATTGCCTTTTGTGTTTGTGATTTGATTTACTCTCTAAAAAGCAACCTCCCCTTATCAGCTATTTGGTGACCATAAAAAGCAGTTGATATAGGAAAGGCAGAAAAAAAGCTTGATTGTTTCCCTTTATTTACCAGTTTTCAAGAATATAAGCTGGTTCTTAAGCATTTTGCAAAGATGTACAAGTTTTACCTATCATTATGAACTTAAGGATTATTATTAATCATCTAAAAGCAATATATGGATTTGCATAAAATTTTGCATAAAATGTTGAAACTTTCTTTTTTCATTCAATATTATGTTTTTATACTTTATGTTGATATTTATCCATGTTGAGTGGTTCATTCACTCTGAAATATGTGGTAATATATATATAAATAATATATAATAAATGTTACAGTAATATGTATATGTATATTTAGTTATCTCAAGAAACATCATCATTCTCATAATTTCAGTTATAACATATGTACTGGTAAATACAAATATGTTTTTAATTTCAGCTTTCTCCTAAACTCCAAATCCTGTGCCTCCCTATGGTAGATTGAAGTTAATGGCCATCATATTTTTCATCTCCTCCCATCAGGAGACTGAATCTAATTTTCTTTTTCCTTGAATCTGGGATGACCTTGAGATTCGAAGTTGTTAATTAATTTTCATTGTTATCTTGCATCATAAGATCATATGATAATATAATTTCCCCGTTTTTCAAAAAAAAACCCCAAAAAACAAAAAAATACAAGAATTCTGATATCTTCAACTTCCATATTTGTTAAAATTGATCAGCCTGAGAATGGCTTATAGTTAAATGATTCATGCTGGTTCTTATTTCCTATCTCCCTTCACAATCACACTTATCCTTCTGGGACAAAAAGAGAAGGAAAGAAAGAAAGAATAGCATGGGTCAGTTATCAGTTTATCACTTCTTACCTCCATATTCCGTATTAATTAGCCTGCTTGTGATCCTAGAGCTCAATCTTTTAAACATTTCTTTTTTACCAGGAGAGGGGTATGGAGTAAGACTACAGGAGAAAGGGGCTTGTCTTCTAGATTCAGGTAGCCCCACATATTCTCAGCCTGCTGCTGCAGTGTTTTGCAGTCAACAGCATGCAAGACACACAATGGTGCTCACATTCACGTGTGCCAAGCCCAGGATGTATTTCCCTGTCTCTCAGCCTTGGCCTACTGATCATGAACCAACTCTGACCCTTGACAACCTGCTAACTTTATCACCATCCAGTAGGATGAAACTTCTCTCTCCAAAGAGGTCTGAATCCCAGCTTTAGGAAAGGGGCCTCATTTCATGTTTATTCCTCCCCTGGTACTCTCCCACAGTCCTACAATATTCTTTAAAATCCTCTTTCATTTTTTAGTAGCTAATTTCCCGTAGATAGTTAATATTTCGTTTCTCCTATTATAGCTCTTCAAATTACTGAATGTGGTTTTTTTTTTTTCCTCCTGATTGGATTCTGAATGATACAGAACACTATTTAAACATCCAAAATATTTATCTGGTATATCCCTCTCAATAATAAAACCTTCAGGGTGCCAAGAAAGACGAAAATGTGCAGTATTGGGAAGCATAAAGCCTTGTTATGTTAATACTAATCCATGGTGATGTCTCATGCCTTTCCCTGTCCTATATAAATTTTGCTAAGAATGTCATATGAAATGAAAAGCAGAGTGTTTTAGTCTGTGTTGATATTTTCTGTATTAAGATATATTCAGGAGTGGGGAAGTGATATTTCCATGTTTGGTCATGATAGACTAACAGGAAGCAGATCTCCCCACCCCTCCTTAAACATCACCACCACCACCAAAAAAACCAAAACTAAAACCAAAACCAAAAAAAAGAAAAGAAAAAGAAAAAAAAAAAAACCCCCCCCAAAAATCCCCCCAAACAAAACAAAAACCCCTAAAAACCAAAAAAAAAAAAACAACCCATAAGAAACAATGGCTTTCATACATTGGACAAAAGGTAGTACAGGACAGTGATAGTGATTCCTTCAGAAGAGGAAACAAATGAACAACAGAATTGTCCTATCTTATTGTCTGGATTGAGTTTTCAGGCCATAGAACAAGTAGGGGGTCGCCAAACAGAGCTTTCTAACACACAGGATATTGAATTGAGTCCTCAGAAGAGTATTACTTCATACAAAGGTAGTGAGGCCAAATTATCCCTAGACTGAAGACTGGGAATACCTAACAAAGCTTACAAACATGTCCTGAAATGATTAAACTATTTCCAAGTAACTTAATTGTGTCTCAGAAAACAAAAACAAAAACTAAACTATTGCTTAAACAAAATAAAACCCAACACCAAACATAATATTGACAATATCTAGAATCCAATAAAAAATTAACAAACTTGCAAAGAAACATGAAGTTATGTCTCAGAATGAGGAGAATAATTAGACAATACAGGAACAAATGACTCAGGTAGACTCTAAGACTTACTTAGAACTAGTAAGTGGGTAGATGTTACAAGGAATCATCTTAAATCATTCCTTGTATCAGAAAATAAGTGAGGTATTTTCTAGAAAAAAGTCAATCTGAATACATTTGTTGCCTTGACCATTAGGATTAGTTTGACAATTCATTTATATGGTAGTCATTTTTCAATAATGAACTTGATAGTTACAATATTTAGACAAAAATTAAAAAACGTGATACAAAATTGGTGTTGACAAATATGTGTATCTATATTAAGATCAGCTGCTTCATGTATTTGGGTGCTCCCATGTTGGGTGTATAAATATCAACAATTGTTATAACTTTTTGTTGGGTTGTTCCCTTTATGATTATATAGTGTCCTTCTTTGTCTCTTGTTATGGTCTTTGTTTTAAAGTCTATTTTATCTGATATAAGTATTGTTACCCTGTCTTTCTTTTCATTTCCATCGCTTCACTTTCAATCTGCATGTGTCTAGGTCTGAAATGAGTCTCTTTTAGGCAGCAAATAGATGGGTCTTGCTTTTTTATCCATTCTATCATCTTATGTTTTTTGATAGGAGCATTTTAGTCCATTTACATTCATAGTAATTATTGATGGGAATGTACTTATTGCCATTTTATTACTTGTTTCGTGGTTGGTTTTGTAGCGCCTTTCCTTCTCTTGCTCTCTTTTCTCATGGCTTACTAGCTTTCTTTAGTGATGTACTTGGATTCCTTTCTCTTTATATTTTGCGTATCTATTACTGTTTTTTTGGTGTGTGGTTACCATTAGGTTTATATATAACATCTTATGCATAGAGCAGTCTATATAAAGTTGATGGTCACTTAAATTTGAACCCATTCTAAAAGGGCTAAATTTTTACTCCTCCCCCTCATCACATTTTAAGTATATGGTGTCGTACTTTACATTCTTTTATTTTGTAATCCCTTGATTGATTTTTTCCGCCTTGACTGATTTTTATAAGTACATTTATTTTTACTGCTTTTGTGCTTCCTACTTTTCTTACTCCTGCTTATGGTTTTTCCTTTCCACTCAGATAGTCCCCTTGAACATTTCTTCTAAAGCTGGCTGAGTGATCATGAACTCCTTTAAGTCTTGTTTGTCTAGGAAACTTTATCTCTTCTATCACTCTGAATGATGGCCTTGCTAGATGGAGTATTCTTGACAGCAGGAGGCAAGAATAGATTTTGGGGGAAAACTATCAGTTTTCCTACCATATATGCATAATTGGGTTCAAGGCAAGATAGTTACATCACCTTTTTATCCATTCAAGTATCTGGCTGTTTGTCCTCACCCTACAAAACTATCTCTAAATTTAATTTCATGGAACTAATTCTTTCATGCATTTTTATAAGTGTCATGCCTTTATTCATAGAACTATTATTGACTAGAATGTTCTCTTCTCAATTTTCTTTTCAATAAATTGCTGATGTTTTTTTCTCCAAGAATGGATGGATGTAGGTGGGACTTTGACGTTGATCTGCTTATGCTGAGTCAAGTATAGCAGATTACCAGGATGAGGTTTCTGAGGGATGATTCTGGATAGGGGAAGTTTGAATAGAATATTACACTCAATATAGAGTTAGGCTACCCTTTTGAATTTGGTGTTTAGGTGGGTGGCAATTGTTTCCAATAGAATGGACAGTGGGTGGGAATCAGAGCTTAGATATATAGGAATTTGTGAAGTGTTTGTTTTTGTTTTTTGTTTTCCCCTGTCTTTTCCTCTCTTTGGTCACCCATATAGTGAATCTGGTATTTGATTGCTATGTTGTTCCTTGTTTGTTATTGCCTCTCATATATTATTTAGTTTCTCTATTATTGAGGATTGCTTTAAGAAAAAAATATCCAGCAATATAACCATACATTCTTGTATTTTTTCTAAACGCCATTAAAATTGCTTTCTGAGCAATATTTTCATTTGTATTTTTTCTTCCATGGTTCAGTGCCCTTTGGCAGAAAAGAGAGCTTCCAATTTTATAGTTAATAGTTTAGATTTCTAGCTACTCAGTTTATATGAACTCTCTATATTAACTGGCATCCATCTTTACTACATTCATCTTTTATTTGATTTACTTGTAACATGGTTTTGAACACATTTTATTAGGAAAAGAACTAAGAGTCTTTCTCAACTGGTGTTCTTTGAGAGGATTAAATACCACAGAAAAATTATTGGAGTAACTATTTTCAATTCTCACATAGGTGGCACATAGCTAGTTCCATTCTAAATGCCTAGAAGATGAGTTAATTCATTGCATGTGACAGAAATCTAAGGTTATTGGGGCTCAATTTTTTCCCAGTTCTGGAGTGTGGCCAAGGGATTAAAATTTTTTTCTTGGGAAAGGCATATCCTACTGAAATAGAACCATGAGATTTTTATCTTGACTTTTAATGATGGAAGTAGGCAGATGTGAACCCAAGGGTTTATTTTGGGATTTCAAATGCATGAGATTTCCTCTTTTCTGTTTAGCTGCATCATGGGCAATAGTTTTAACATTACTTTCAGAAGTATATAATTCCGATGAAGAGAAATATTTTAAAAAGACTGCTATACTGGAAAGTTAAAGATAACAGACTTCTGGGAATAAGGATAAAAATAGTTTTTAAATATTTAGAACTAGAAGAGTTTGCTTGTTGTCAAAGTTTTGGATCATCCTTTTTTTTTTAACTTCTAAGAGCAGATACACACTAATATCCTTGATTTTATGTATATTTGAATTTTACAAAATCATTGCAACTCAAATGATTCATATCCAGTATGAACACAATGCCTGTTACATAAAAGATACTCAGTAAATACTTCCTTTTCATCTTCTTCCTCCTCTTTGTCCTTTGCTGATTTTTATTTTTTGCTTTTCTTCACTCTATCCTTTCATTCTTTTCTCAGGAAGGAAATTATGAAATTGTACTCTTACGAATAAAAGGATTTTTAAGAGATATGGAAGGCCAGAAAGTGTAGCTTTTCTAAAATTGCTGGGAAAGCCTATTAGAGCCCCAAGACATCTAAATATATATGTTTTTATCCCAGCTACTAGAACACATTAGATTTTTTTCAAGCTAATACTTGTCGTGCTTGTACTGGGCTTTACATCATATGTTTGAGTTGTTTGGTTTAGATTTATTCTAGCAGTTCTATTTGCTACTATACCTCAATTAATGCTTGAAGATAGTTGGAAGAAAATGAAAGAGGTGTGACATTTTCCCTGGATTAGAGAGTATGAAGAAAACAAGAACACACAGATTCTTCTATTTAATGAAGACTGGGGGGGGGGGAAGGGACCAATATTTACTAAGCGCCTACTCTGTACAGACATTTTGCTTTATAGCAATTGTCTCATTGAAGCCTCAAGATTATTTTTTTAAAGAAAAGACTACTTTCTAAAGCTGTTTTAGGTTCACAACAAAGTTGAAAGTACAGAGATTTCTCCTCTATTCCCTGTCCCTGCACATGCATAGCCTCCTCCATCACCAGAGTGGCTCATCAGGGTTGTACATTTGTTACAGTTGAACTTACATCGACACATCAAAGTTATCCAAGGTTCATAGTTTGCATTAGGATTTGTGGTCAGTGTTGTATATTTTATGAGTGTGGACAAATGTATAATGTTCATAATAGTATCATACAGGATATTTCCACTAACCCAAAACTCTTCTGTGCTCCACTTATTTACATCTTCCCCTCCCCACCCTTGGAAACCACTGATCTTTTTACTATTTCCATAGTTTTCCCTTTCTCAGAATGTCCTATAGTTAGAACCATACAGTATGTAGCCTTTTCAGATTGGCTTCTTTCATTTAATAAATGCATTTAAAGTTCCTCCATGTCTTTTCCTCGCTTGGAACACAGATCATTTCTCTTTAGCCCTGAGTAATATTTCGTTGCCTGAATGTACCAAGATTATCCATTTGCTTACTGAAGGGCATCTTGTTTGCTTCCAAGTTTTGGCAAATATGAATAAAGCCACTGTAAACAACCTTTACAGATTTTTGTGTGGACATATGTTTTCAGTTCTTTTGGGTAAATATTAAGGAGCATGGTTTCTGAATCATATGGTAAGATTATGTTAAGTTTTGTAAGAAATTGCCAAACTGTTTTCCAAAGTGGCTATATCATTTTGCATTCCCACTATCACTGTATGAGAGTTTTGTTGCTCCATATCCTCACCAGTATTTAGTGTTGTCAGTATTCTGGATTTTGGCCATTCTAGTAGTTGTGTAGTAGTATATTATTGTTGTTTTAATTTGCATTCCCTAATGATATATACTTGGAGCATCCTTTCAAATGCTTATTTGCCATCTGTCTATCCTCTTTCGTGAGGTGTCTGTTAATGTTTTTAGCCCATTTTAAAATTGAGTTGTCTGTTTTCTTACTGTTTCAAAAATTCTTTGTATATTTTGGATAGTAGTCTTTTATCAGATGTGTCTTCTGCAAATATTTTCTCCTTGTCTGTGGCTTGTCTTCCCATTCTCTTGGCAGAGTCTTTCCCAGAGCTATGGTGTTTAATTTTAATGAATCTAGCTTATTGATTATTTTTAATGGATCATGCCTTTGTTATTGTATCTAAAAAGTCACCAGACACTCCTACATTATTGTCTAGGAGTTTGATAGTTTTACATTTTATATATAGGTCTGTGACCCATTTCAAATTAATTTTGTGAAGGGTGAAAGGTCTGTGTCTAGCTTCACTTTTTTTTTTCATATGGATGTCCAATTGTTCCAGCACCATGTTGGAAGAAACTATCTTTGGTTTATTGTATTGCCTTTGCTCCTTTGTCAAAGACCAATTGACTGTACTTATGTGAGTCTATTTCTGGACACTCTCTTCTGTTTCATCAGTCTATTTGCCTATTCTTTTTTTAATTTTATTTTTTATTTTTTATTTTTTTATTATTATGTTATGTTAATCACCATACAATACATCATTAGTTTTTGATGTAGTGTTCCATGATTTGTTGTTTCCATATAACACCCAGTGCTCCATTCAATACGTGCCCTCTTTAATACCCATCACCAGGCTAACCCATCCCCCCACCCCCTTCCCCTCTAGAACCCTCAGTTTGTTTCTCAGAGTCCATAGTCTCTCATGGTTCATCTCCCCCTCCGATCCCCCCCCCTTCATTTTTCCCTTCCTGCTATCTTCTTCTTTTTATTTTTTTTTAACATATAATGTATTATTTGTTTCAGAGGTACGGGTCTGTGATTCAACAGTCTTATACAATTCACAGCTCTCACCATAGCACATACCCTCCCCAATGCCTGTTCTTTTGCAAATACCACAATGTTATGATTATTATAGCTTCCTGAAATGCAAATGTGATGTCTGGAGCTCCAGCAACTCTCTTGGGCTATAAAGTGAGATTTAAGATGCAAGCCACATTTTGTAGAGCAAAAAGATAAAATGAGCCTGGGTCCCTAACACTGTGAAGCTTTCATATTTCCTTGGAAATCACATCCCTGGATTTATTTTATATGAATGAGAAATAAACATATGTAAGTCACTGTTCTTGAGATCTCTATTTCTACCACAGAACCTCATCCTCTCTGGTACAAAGCACTATATCTGCTTATGATTACTTACAAGGTGGGACCTTTTGCTCGGATTTTGATTGGGACTGTATTGAGTCAATAGATTCAGTGACCAATTTGGGAAGAACTGACAACTTAGCAATATCCTGACAATATTGAAGATGCTTATGATATTTTGAAGTGTATTGCATTATCCACTATTTTATAGACCTGAGAATGGTGCATAACATGCTTAAAGTCCACCAGTCAGTTATTGACAGTGCTAGGATTTAAACCTTGATTTGTCTAATTTGAATGTCTTTTATACTAAGTTCTCTTACAAACAACAAATGAAAAGGAAGAAAAATACAAAACAAAACATTTTGGGGGCACCACTGTATGCTAGGCTTTTTGAAAAATGCCTTATATACATCTTTTCTCAACACTTCCCAAACCTCATTCATCTACCTTCAAAATTTTTGCCACTGGGACTAACATTTTGCCTAATTTTTTTTAAGGCAAAAGAACAAACAACTCTCAGCAATGTGCATGGAAGTTGAGTATATAAAAACCTTCTCTAACTGTACAAATCACATCTATTATTAAGACTTCTGAAGAGTTATTCTCAATGTTGTTTTTGAAGGTTTGAAATAGTCATAGGTATGCTCAAACACTATGCCCGTAATTTGTGCTGTCTAAATTGGATTCCTATAGGCCTACCCATTTAACTCCAACTTATATAATAACTAGCATATTTCATGTATAAAACCACATTTTAAAATAAAAATGATTATAAATATACATATAATCATTAAAATTGAAAAGATTCCCATAAAAACTCAAATATACATGAGGTTACTAAACATCTCAATTTACCCAGAACTGGGGGATTTTCAGTGCTAAAATTGGGACAGTCCCAGATGAACCAGGAGGGTTGGTAACCCTACATGTGTATATTTGAAGAAACATAGCATTCATTCAATCATTCAATTAGATATAATTATCCCTCTTCTTTTTTTTTTCTTTAAGATTTTATTTATTTGTTTGACAGAGAGAGCCACAGCAAGAGAGGGAACACAAGCAGGGGGAGTGGGAGAGGGAGAAGCAGGCTTCCCGCCGAGCAGGGAGCCCAACGCGGGGCTCAATCCCAGGACCCTGGGATCATGACCTGAGCTGAAGGCAGACACTTAACAACTGAGGCACCCAGGCACCCCTAATTATTCCTCTTCTAAGATGAGAATCCAGGCACAGTGTATTGGGTGAAACAGTAACTATTAAATCAAATATTGAAATCCATTTGGCTGGCTTTAACATAGATTTTCTAAATACCACAATTTTCACCCAACACATTATCCTAGCAGGAGAATAATACTGAAAAATATTACAGCTAATTCAGACTCTAGCAAGAAAAATTGGGGTGCTTTAACCACACCTCATTTCTCTCAACTGGTTTAGGTAGGAAATTCACAGAGTGTCTTGCATCAACACAAGGACATGATCTGGGCTACCATTATGATGCCACCCTGTCTTCCTCTTTGCCTTCCGTTCCTTGTCTGTGCTGTCACTGCTGCTTTTTTCCCTTTTGGTCCCCTTCCTAAGCCACCATGGTCCCCTTCTACTTAACCCCTACTCATGTGGTCCTCTCTCAATTGCTATGTGTTCTCATTATCTTGCAGAGATTTTGTTGGGAAATAATTTTATTTTGTGTGAAAGCTTCTCATTCAGAGTACTTATAGGAAAGGATGGAAAGGTCAGGGCCAAACAATAAAAGAAGCAGAAGTATTCATATTGCTGTAGACTAAATATCTGTCTCCCCCTACAAACTTTTATGTTGAAAGTAAGCTCAGTGTGATGGTGTTAGGAAGTAGGGCCTGTGGGAGGTAATTGGGTCACTGGGTGAAGCCTTCATGAATGGGATTAGGGAATTTATGAGACCCCACAGAGCTATCTTGCCCCTTCTGCCATGTGAGGTTATAATGAGAAAGCACATCTATAAACCAGGAAGTGGGCTTTCACGAGACAACTGAATCTGCCAAAGCCTTGATCTTGGACTTCCCAGCCTCTAGAACTGTGAGAAAAAAATTTGGTTGTTTATAAGCCACCCAGTCTATGGTATTTCTGTTATAGCAGCCTGAACAGACAAAGAAAATTATTTTTTTAATATTCTTTTTTTTAATTTAAATTCAATTAGCCAACACATAGTACATCATTAGTTTCTGATGTAGTGTTCAATGATTCATCAGTTTCATATAACACCTAGTGCTCATCACATTGTGTGCCCTCCTTAATGCCCATCACCCAGTTACCCCATCCCTCCACCCACCTCCCCTTCTGTAACCCTCAGTTTGTTTCCCAGAGTCAAGAGTCTCTCATGGTTTTTTCCCTCTCTGATTTCTTCCCATTCAGTTTTCCCTCCTTTCCCCTATGATCCTCTGTGCTATTTCTTATATTTCACATATGAGTGAAACCATATGATAATTGTCTTTCTCTGATTGACTTATTGCACTTAACATAATATCCTCCAGTTCCATCCATGTCAATGTAAATGGTAGGTATTCATCCTTTCTGATGGCTGAGTAATATTCCATTGTATATATGAACCACATCTTCTTATCCATTCTTCTGTTGAAGGACATCTCAGCTCCTTCCACAGTTTAGCTATTGTGGACATTGCTGCTATGAACATTGGGGTGCATTTGCCCCTTTTTTCACTACATCTGTATCTTTGGGGTAAATACCCAGTAGTGCAATTGCTGGGCCATAGGGTAGCTCTATTTTTAACTTCTTGAGGAACCTCCATGCTTTTCCAGAGTGGCTGTACCAGCTTGCATTCCCACCAACAGTGTAAGAGGGTTTCCCCTTTCTCCACATCCTCCACAACATTGGTTGTTTCCTGTCTTGTTAATTTTAGCCATTCTAACTGGTATAAAGTGGTATCTCATTGTGATCTTGATTTGAATTTCCCTGATGCCAAGCGATGTGGAGTATTTTTTTTTCATGTGTCTGTTGGCCATTTGTATGTCTTCTTTGGAGCAATATTTTCAAATCTTTTCTTCTCTCTCACTCAAACCAATGATCTTGAACAAAAGTGTCTTTTCAACTTTCTTGTCTAAGATAAATTCCACCCTTTCCATCCAAGATAATTCTTCATACACATGAACTTTCAGCAGATCCACTTCACTGGCTCTCCAGAGTTTGCAAGGTAATATGGTTATTAAGAACTTGAAATGCTGCGAATCCAAATTGAGATGTGCTGGAGCTGTAAAAGACACATAAGATTTTGAAGACTTAGTATGGAAAAAAGTGAAATCTCATTAAAATATTTTATATTTTATAGTCTTTTCGTTATGTTTAATGAAACATATTAAAATTTCACTTGTTCTTATTTTTTTAATGTGGCTATGAAAAACTTTAAAATGACATATATGACCCACATTTCTATTGGATAATTTGTTCTACAGTATTATGATACCCTTACATAGCTGGGGTTAGAGGACATATCTGCTGGGAGAGAGCTTATCCATCCCTGCACCCAACCATATATCTAATCATCCATTCATCCATTTATTTAACATATACTTGCTAGGTTTTATAGATATAATGATGGGAAAGTAGACATTGCCATACTCTTCATGTATCATACAGTTTTAGTGAAGGAAAAATTCATTATTCTACCAGTTAACATATAATTAGAACCTATGTTAAGTTGGAAAGGTGTATGGTTATGAAAGTCACATAGAGGGAATGAGGTTTAGGCTGGGATGAGAGAGAAAGACCTCCCTAAGGGATTGGGCATTTGGCCTCACAGCCAAATAAACTAGGCCAGAGTATGATGAGAAGAGAAGAAAGGTGATACCAGATAATCCTTTCAGTGCCTTGGAGCAGGATGACTTATAACACCAAAAGAGAACACGAAGCATTTCTCAAGATGAGACTGAAGAGAGAGGAACAGGCCAAAACAAAAGCTCATAAGGAGACCAGTGGCCGAGGAGGAGAGCACATCAGCAGTGGCTCTTGCCAAGTTGTATTGACACATTAGAAGCTGATGGACAATTTTTTTTAGGGTAAGGAGCTCTGTAAATTTCCTTTTTTGTTGTTGTTATATTATTTGCTTTCGGTCTTTTAGCACCACTTATAGATTTGGAATTGTGGTGGCTTTTATGCCAGATCTATTTTTTTCCTTTGGAGTTTAATTGAAAAACTCTTTCTGACAAGGTTATTTTGATTTAGTCAGGTCAAAACAAGTAAGGCCATAAGAACATGGAGGGAAGAATACTCTGGAAATTACATGTAATCTTTCTCCTTCCTGCCTTGACAGCCAGATTGCAGTCCAACTGAAAGAACCAAAAACAACAACAGTGTTCTTAAGGGGAAGGGAGAGATTATTTTTTGGTTATTCCTTTCCCATCAGAAGATTTTTCTATCTGAGCTATTTGCCCAAATCTTGGTGGACTAAGGGACTTTTTCTTTTTTTAAGAAGGCAGATTCTTTCTTTACTTGATCATCACTAAATATTGACAATGATTCTGACTATGATTGTGGTAATACATGCAAATGCATACTTAAATTATGAAGTGCATATAAAAGCTATTTCTGTGGTCCTTAATCAGTGAGGATCATAGGTTTCCACTCAAATGCTATCTGCATTACTGTAGTCATAATATCTTTTTTTTTTTAAATAGATGAGAAAAAAAAAAAAACTCACAGTAAAGGATACTAAAGGCAACTTCCCATAGCTTTAAACTTTATTCACTTTAATGATAAATTATTCTGGGGAAAAGATCTATAAATAACCATGAAGCTGAGGAATGCATGGGAAATTAAAGTTAATGTAGAACGCACTGCTTTTTTTTTGGTTTTCAAATAAACTGCTGTCTGCTTTGTTTATTCAACAACACATGATTAACTGGTTTGGGATGTTACATAACAGAGGGGAGACTGATCTATTTTTTGATACTCTGTGCAGATTATGTTCAAAGTATGTTTGAACATATGTGATACTGTGCTTTATAATAAGAAATATGTATTTGGTCTTCATCCTGTTTTGGCCCAAAGCTCCTAAAACCCTTGGAATTTCCTAAGTGATAGGAGTGATAAAGGTGTCTTGTTAATAAGGTGACTTGGACCTCACCTAAGGATGGGGGCTGATTGCCAGGAGAACCAAAGATGTGATTAGAGGGTTGAAACTTCCAGTCTCACCCCCAACCTACTTTTAGCAACTATAATGGTACTTATCCAACAGTCTGAAATGGTACTCATCCAACAGTCTGAAAAACACCTGTTACACATTCTTCCTATCAGCTAAAGGAATTCATCTAGCTGTAAACTAGCTAAGAGAGCCATATGTAATTTTTGATAATTAGTTATCTCCAAAAGTTATACATCCAAGGATTTCAAATATCCAGCCATGGACAAATGGACTGCTACCAAAATACTTTTCATCTCGTACTATATTGTCCCTTCTGGATGAGTATTTGATCATTTATCACATTAATTAGTAGAAAAGATCAAAAGAGGGTCCCATACATTGAACCACTTTTTACTGGTGCTCTGCTCTGTGCAAGGCTAAATGGCATTTGTCAAATGAAAATCCATCTCTTTTCCTAATTCTTGTGTACAGCCTAAAGGGCTACAAACTGAATTGTCTTAATTTTGTCACTTTGTTAAAGCTTCCATTGTCTTAAAAAAAAAAAAAAAGCCAGTTGAAGAAATAGATTCAACTGGAACAATCCACCCACATTTATTACTTTAAAAAGAGCTTTGCTAACACTTATATATATATTCTGATTTATTCTTTTCAGTTTTGGGCTTTTGCAGAGATGTAGCTTGAGACTATTTACAATACCGCCCATCGCATAGTAGTCCTGTGTTAAGTGGCATATAGGTAGAATGTGTATTATATAAGAGAAGGTGATGTCATAGGAAATTTATCGGTTAAGATGATGCTGATTTTATATTTCATGAATTAGCATCCATTTTTAAGACTCCAAGTTTTTTCTAAACTTTCACATGTTTTTCTTCAGATTTCTAAGAAAAAAAAATAAAGCTTTAACCAGTATGTGATATTTAAGCCTATTTGCAATATGTGTACTACGTTAAACATATGTTGTTCTCCAATTTAGTTTATTCCTTTGTCTTGTCTTTGTGCCTAATTGGATTTTAATATGACAAATGTAGTGGGAGGTTTTCTAATATTTCCTCAAAAATATACAGCTCTGCCTGGAAGTGCCCTTGAGAAACTTGGAAAGGTTTTTATTGACGTTAAATACTTGAAGATAGTGATTAACATAATAATGTTTATACTCAACCATAATACTTTAACTTCTTCAAAAAACTCTTTTGGCCTGAGGAATTCTCCTACAATATCTGGTTTGCTTCTACTCTAAAAAGAAAATCTTTCTCATAGCTAATAACTTTCCAGAGCCAGAAAACAGAGCTACCACACTTAATCTGCAAAGGAAAATTTAATTTAACACCTTATTTAACAATGCACAAGAAAGTAATAATCAATTTGGATCAATTATCAAGGTAAATTATCACTTACTCCCAGTGGGTTCAGTTTATCAACTTCCTTCTTCAATGAACTGATTCCTAGGAAACCTTTTGGAATTTTATTAATGACACTGACATCCATGGAAAAGGCAGTATTTGTGATTAAGTAGACCTTTGAGCCAAGGTCAATAGTAAATGATTCTCTGTTTTATTCAATTTTTGGCTTAATTTATCAGAATTCTATTAAAATGAATTATAATAGCCCCCCCAAATTGCGTTCCCTTTGCCTGGGAACTCAGATTGCAGATCCATTTGCATTTATCTGTTGACATTCCACATATACTCCTTTTCTTCTTCTGTATTTTCTAAATGATCTCATCAATACTCATTGCTGTAAATATGACCTCTGGTCAGAAATCTTTTTTTTTTTTAAGATTTTACTTTTAAGTAATCTCTACATCCAACATGAGGCTCGAACCCACAACCTGGAGATCAAGAATCACACGCTGCACCAACTGAGCCACCCAGGCACCCCTCTAGGGAGAAATCTCGTTTGAGCTCTAAACTAGTATGTTTAAATGTCATCCTGATATTTGAACACTAAGTTTCATAAGGCTCTTAAACTTAACATGTCCAAGCCAAATCTTCTTTTCCCCACCTCCACGTGCTCCAATTCCTATCCAAATCCAACTTTCCCAGTGAATGGCACTATTTGTCATTAGGCAAGTGAAAAAAATGGGCATTATCTTCTTCACACTCCACTTGCCCAACTCTGGCACTAAGACCTTTACCAACCCTGATCACTTTTATCTCCAAAGTATATATTCTGTCTTCCTGACCACCACACTAGTCCATACCATTATCGCCTCTTGATTAGAGCACCACCTGTGTCACAGTTTGTACTGTGAGAAGGCCAACTTACTTGCCTCCTTTATCTTCCTCATTTCCACTCCTCTCACTGCAAATAGAATGACCATTTAGGAGCCTTTCTCTAATCACATCACCTCTCTCCCCTTAAGATCCTTCAAAAACCTCTTACTGGGCTTAGAATAAAGACCAAAATACTGAGCATGATCTGCAAAGCCCTGCAAAATTCAGGCTCTGCCTATTTTCCAACTACATCTCTTGTTGCTGTGCCCATTATTCACTATTTTCCAGTTACATTGGCCTTTGCTGAATTCTGCAACATGACAAGCTCTTTTTGCTCCCTCATGGCTCTTGCTTCTACTTGTACAACTTTCCCCTTCCCACTTCCCATTGCTGGTGCCTCACTTAGATATCCATGGATGCCATCTCTTGTTCTAAAATAGATCTTCTTTCTTATTCTCTCCCATGATGGCATCCTCTTTTCCTTCAAAGAAACAATATATTTACTATTTAATCATTACTCCTTTTCCTTCCTTAAACCCTATGTTCTATGAAAGTGGGAGACAAGGTTGATTTCTTTGCAGCTATATATCCAGCACCAAATAGCATGCCTAATACATAGAAGGACTCAGTATTTTTAAATGAATAAAGGAATGAATATCCAGATCAAAAAAAAAAAAGGTAAAATCTTATTCCATGGAATCAAGTGTGTCAGGGATGCCATTTCTTTTTCTTTTTCTCTTTCTTTCTTTCTTCTTTCTTTCTTTTTCTGGTCTATTGAAATGTGTATCTTTATTTAGGGTTTTATGGATTAATCCAGGGGTGGTGATAACATGTAAGAAAAGTTAACAAATGAAAAATACTCATAAAAAATGAGAATTATACTGGAAAGAATCTTAAGAGATAAGGATCTAACAGTCTAGGATTCTAAGTCAGGAAGAAACAACTTTGGAGGCAGAATGTCAAAGGTAGTTTGAGGGCAGAGACCTCACCTTCCTTGTTTGTTTAATATTTTTATTTTTTTAACAATTTATTTATTTATTTACTTGAGAGAGAGAGTGAAGGAGAGGGGCAGAGGGAGAGGAAGAGGGAGTCTTAAACAGACTCCGAGTTGAGCACTGATGCAGGGCTTGATCTCATGATCCTGAGATCACGACCTGGGTTGAAACCAGGAGTTGGACCCTTAACCGGCTGTGCCACCCAGGTTCCTTGTTTTTGTTTTTGGATAATTATGTAACGTGATAGAGGTGCTAATTATTGCTACAATGACAATCCCATTACAATATATAAGTGTAACAAATTAACATGCTATACACCTTAAGTTTATACAATATTTGTGTAGAAAATATTTTAATTAAAAATGAAACAAAACAAGTGGCCCCTTCTTGGGCAAAGCAATCACATTTGCTTCTATTGAATAAAATCTGTTGCTGAGATCTCAACTCTTAGGAAACTCAAACTCCTATATTGTTGAAAGGAATAGTCTCCTGTCTCTAGAAACACATGGAGATCTTTGAAGTTCATGCAGTACCCATAAAAATAGGGGAAGTACCTTTATCATCTGTTCTTAATTACAGTTGTCTTTACTGTCATGCCTGCACTGCCCCTTGAAGAGAGGCTGCTCTGCTGCTCTCAGGCTAAGCTTGAGCAAAGGAATCTTTGCTGATTCTATGAGCCTCAGTGTCGAGGGTCCAGCTTTTTCATGGACTTCTAGAATTGCTTTTTGAAAATTTGTCTTTTCCTGGGGGCAGGACCTGGATCACTCTTTCTCTTTGTCATCATATTCTGAGCTCTGGACTTTGGCTATAATTAAAATTTGGGTCCAAATTTCTTTTTTTATCCTTAAATTTAAAAATCTGGTACAGATTTTTATTCATTATCAGTGAACAATCTCCATTGTAGAAGGGGAATTCAGAGAGGCAAAATCAGCAGCCAACCACTCTCAAGGCCAACCATGTCATGCAGTGACCTTTGGACCCTACCACCCCTGGAGCTTTAAATATATCTACTGAAAAGTTTCTGTGAGTGTACTTCTCAGCACCACAACCAGAAAACACTAGAGATCAGCACCCCAACAAGATGACAGCTGTAGTTTTAAAAAACAAAACCCGAACAAGCTCCAGAAGTGAGAACACAGCACAATGTGTAACAGTACCCGGGTAGGGTTTGTTAATTTATGATATTAAAAAGACAACAAATTATTATTATAAATGATGGGCCCAACTCTATGGAACTGGAGTTATTGACATTTTGCTATACCGTTAATAGAAACATAAACATTTAGAGTCTACCACAAATAATATATGGTGGAGATCTGATATAACCTTCTATTCCAATTCCACCAAGGGATTTTGTGGGAACACTTAGAGAATTCCTTTATGCAAACTCTCTCTCTCTCTCTCTCTGTCTCCTCTCTCTTTCTCTCTCCCTCTCTCCACCTCTCCCCCCAAATTCTATAGACCCTTTTCTTTGTGCCCCATGCCATTATATATTTAAATTATTTCCTTATAACAAGATCCTTAAAATGAATAAAATTTTTTAAATGAGAGGACTCATCAATTGGTTATTTCAATTTTTTTCTACAAAATACATTTCTGTTTTAGAATACTTGCAAAATACTGAAAGATAGAAAAAATTAAATAGTCCTACAATAACAATAACCAAATATCATCAAATCCTTATTATAATGGCTTAATATGCTCAAGTCTTCAAAATGCTTTCTGCAATTACGTATTTGCCAGGAATGATCCTGTCATCTGAATATGCAGAGATTTACTGCTTTCTGACCCTTGCTGCACACACTCTGGCTCTTGTCTCTGTTTTTCACTGATCCTGAGGTAGTAGGTTGGATTGTATCTCAACTCCTTTTGGAAGAAAGACTAACTTTCAGTTTGATTCCCACCAACAAAATGATATCTGTTGGAGAACATCAAAGATGTCTTCTTTGTACTTTGTGGCTGATTTTTTTAAATGCTGCCTCTGACTACAATTACTGCATGACTTTTTAAACATTTTATCTCCACTCTCATGTAGACTGACACTTAAAGTATAGAAATGATATTCTTAATAAAGTAGAGGCAATTTTGTATATCAGCATGCATAGTAAGTGGCTAAAAGTCATGGTTCTATGACTCTGAGTGGTTCTGATATTGCCATCTACTTCTGACCTCAAATGACTTATGTGTGTAGCATGAGTGAGAAAGACATCTTTATTGTGTAAGCCACAGAGAGTCAGGGAATTTTTATTACTGCACTGTAACTTAGATTTTCCTAACTGATATAACTACCCTGCCACTGAAATCTTCAAGCACGTAAGTGTGGAGTGCCAAGTCCCAGGAGAGAGCTGCTACTAAGGTTATCTTTCTTTATCTTATGAAATCCTCTGGAAGTTTCATGCCTGCATGCCAATGTTAACTTGAGAACATTGAACTTGGCATGGCAACTGCCTACTCACCCCTAGCTCTTTGGACACAGCAAAAAATAAAATGCCCTAAAACCTGATGTATCAGCAGCATTCTTCCCTCTAAGAGACGGTGTGAAGGAACTGGGAGGGAAGGGGTAGAGTAGGACTAGGATTCCCCCTGGCATATCTGGCTTATATTCAATCAAACAGGAGAAAATGCATATTCAATGATACAAAGTACAAACCGTCACAGGATGGAGATGTTACATAAAAACACTGTTACATAAAAGTACAGTTGCAACACTTTATCTGGAAATGAATAAATCAAATTATAAATTGAAAGGAAAGAATAAGAGGTGTTATTTTTTAAAGTACAGGATCTTAGGGAAATGAAAATATTTTTTAAATTTTCAAACATCAGGACAGCAGAAACTCTATTATGATTTGTTGGATATTTGGGAGAGCTATGTAGAACCCAATGTGGAATTTAAAACTATTATATGTTTTCCCTAGATAGACCATTTAGAAAAGAAATTCTCATGACTCATAAATCATTAAAGGCTTTTATTTTCTCCTGTAAATAGTGTTTTCCTGAAAACCTACAAGATGCCCAGAATTTTACCAATTGCTTTGAAATAAAAACTTTTTTTTATAGAAGCAAAAATTTAGAAATATTTCATTTAATTTTTTTATTTAAATTCAAGTCAGTTAACATCTAGTGTAGTATTGGTTTCAGGAGTAAAGTTTAGTGATTCATCATTTACATATAACACCCAGTGCTCATCCCAACAAGTGCCCTCCTTAATGCCCATCACCCATTTAGTGAATCCCTCCACCCTTCTTCCCTCCAGCAACCCTCTATTTGTTCTCTATAGTTAAGAGTGTCTTATGGTTTGCCTCCCTCTCTGTTTTTATCCCATTTTATTTTTCCTTCCCTTCCACTATGTTCATCTGTTTTGCTTCTTAAATTCCACATATGAGTGAAATAATATGGTATTTATCTTTCTCTGACTGACTTATTTCGCTTAGCATAATACACTCTAGTTCCATCCACGTTATTGCAAACAGCAAGATTTCATTCTTTTTGATGGCTGACTTGTATGCTGACAGTACATCCAAGATCTGAATACTTTTGGTGAAACATGACCAGATACTTGTATCTTGGTACACCAAATACATTTTTAAGATTGAGATATCTTAGAGCCTTTGTTGAAAGTACATATTATGGAAATATACATTTGGCAGTTACTTTGAAAATTTCATTTTGACACAGTTTTAATCTTATTGAACAGTATATGGTGTGATTTCCATGGCTCTTATCCTAAATATTACTACTGTCTGAATTTGTTTTCAAAGACAAATGCAGTGTTTTTAATTTTCACCATGCTTTAAGCTAGAGAAACTGTAATTATAGTCTGTGTAAGTAGCTCAGAGATAGTCTGTAAAACATTTTCATAAATTGGTGATCTTTTACTAACGTGTTTATTCATTAGGTTACAGTGACTATATTTTTACAAAATTCTTCTTGAATTTCTTAAGGATTTAAACTGTGTCTATATTTTTCTGTCATTTCCTTTTAGTTTCCATGGACTTCTTAAGCATTTCACTTAGCAAGGTCTGAAACTTATCCTTCAGAAAATAAAGTTAAAATAACATTGCTCCAGAGACACTGATCCAATCTCTTAGTTCTGTAGCTTTAACCTTTTATGTCCTTGTATGCCTTTTGTAGTGAAATTGAATGCAGCAGGATTTCCACAAGATGCAGATGATAATGCATGTGTGTGTTTGAATGTGTTCTGGGAGCAGTTTTTCTAAGATGTATTTATATAATGCCCCAGAGTCTGTCCTTAGGATACTAAGAGATTAAACTACACCTTTTGAGGATGTAACTATTTGTAAGCAAATATATTATACAATTGACATTTTACAGTCCAACATTTTATAACAGCTAAACAGTGATAAAACCACTGTGCCTATTCAGCAAAGGATAGGTAAACTGACATATGTTTAGAAATCTTCAAGGAGTCTGTTACTGGATGGTACCACAATCCCAATAGAGACAATTGAAGTTTCATTGCAACTATTTGTGTAAATTACTCTCGATCTGAGACCTTTTTAATATGCCTTTGTTGTGCCATTGTTCTTAATGAGAAAACTACTTAAAGTATATTCATAGATGTATTCATAACTGCTACAAAAATAGAAAAAATAGATCAATTAGTTGATTGTATCTCCGTTGACACATTTCAACCTAATAACTTATAAAATATTAGGGATTTGTTAAGCTTGTCAAAGTGATAAAGTAGATATGTTTACTTATTCTGGGAGCTGGTTGTTTTTAATTTCACTTTTAATAAAGTCAGCATAAGGAAGAAATTGTCAGTGAGGCTTTTTTTTTCTATTTCACACAGTGGAATAAAACACAAAATTGTCTAGTTTCTGTTGTATAGAACTTTCAAGCATTAGCTTTTAAATTAAGCTAGACATGATTAGATGCCTGATGTGAGCATTTTGCAAGAGTCAAAAAATTGGAGTTCTAGCCTTGATTCTGTCACAAGCTAGTTGTCTGAATGGGAGCATCTCTCACTCAATCTATCTGAGGCTGTTTCAATATTTATAAAAGGAGTTGGCTGAGGGGCGCCTGGGTGGCTCTGTTGGTTAAGTGTCTGCCTTTGGCTTAGGTCATGATCCCAGGGTTCTGGATCAAGCCCCTCATTGGGTTCCCTACATAACAGGGCAGGGAGCCTTCTCCCTCTGCCTCTGCTGCTCCCCCTGCTTGTGCTTTCTCTCTCTCTCTGTTAAATAAATTTAAAAAAAATCTTAAAAAAAAAAAAAAAGAAAAGGAAGTTGGCTGGATCAGGGGCTGTAAGGTTTGCTCCAGCTTTGCGTTCTTTAGTCCATAATACTGCTTTCTTTTTTAAGTTGCTCATATGAGTTCTTAAAGTCCTTAAACATAAAATTTGTTTTATTTAATAAAGTTGGTTTCTTAAAAAATCATTCAACAATTTTAATTCTAGATGTATGCTTCTCAATCTAAGCATGGGAAGACGTTATATACCATGATTACTGCCTCTAATGACTCAGTCTATACTTCCTTTACCCGCGTGCCAGTCATTAGCCTGTCTGCTCTTAGCTCCCTTCCTCCTCCTCCCGCTCAGATCTGCATTTTAGGGTTTGAAATTAGCAATCTGTGTTTCCAGGCTCCCTTACGGCAGCAGCCATGGAGGATAAGATGCCCATACCTCCCTTCAAGAGAGGACTTGCCACACGGAGTTTGGGAAGCTGAGTGCCTGCAGGATGTGCTTCAGTCTTGGAGTCTTTCCTGAAGCTCTGTGACCTTCTGAGGTCCCTACTACCCAGTGCTCTGATCTGCCTCTCCTTTCATAGGAGGTTGTTAGAGATAACGTTAATTTGAGGTCATGTTAGCCCTGGGTTTGAAGGCTTTCCCTGCTACTCCAATGCCTCCTCCCCTTTATCATCCATAGGTGTTAGCTCCAATAAATCTCTTGCACATCTAATTCCATCTTGACATCTACTTCCCAGAGGACATAAACTTACACATTGGTCAATTACTTTTGATTCCCTTCAGCCAATGGGATAGACTGGAGAGCAGCCAGAGGGAGGAAGGAAGACAGCACTGGGGTACGTGTCCCCATCTCTCCACCATGGGGGGCATCCCTGTTGTGGCTACATTTCCTCCATGGTGCCAGCCCCTGCCACGTGGCTCCGCTTTCTGTGGGTCTCAGTTCCTGTCAAACTCACTGGTTTCTAGGCCAGGGAGCTTCCTGAAGCTCCCATCAGCTTCAGGAGTAATAGTAGCTTTCTGTTATTTTTAACATCTTGGTTGCCTCACCATTCTCTATCCCCCAAATCACCATCTGGTAAAAGGTAATTACCAAGCACTGTCCTTTGCAGAATACTTTGGTATCTTCCTATTGCCTCTCTGAGATCTGGGTCACTGAGGGAATGTTCATTCCCTAGTTCTCCAATAGTTTCCTTTCAGACTGCTTCCAGAAATTGGCTTTTTTGAGCCTTGCATCCTTGCTCTTCTGGTAATAGATTGCCTCCCTATTTTGTTCTAGAAATTGTTCCTTCTCTTCCTAATTGTGCCCCAAATTAAGGCATGTCCTACTTTCCTCTCCAGCAATGGGGTTCAGGCATGAAACCCAGTGTCAGTCAATCAGAATCCTTTTTCTGGACTGACCAGGGATGCTGGCGAGAGAGGAATCTTTTTTTGAACTGTGTCCCTGAAAGACTATGCAACCCTATACCTGCTGGGGGCCATTTTGTGGAAGATACCTGTCTGAGTGGAGCCAACATCAAAGGAGACCAACCTAAAAGATAGAGACCTTGTAACGTTTTTAAAAGCTTTCAGGAGGCGCCTGGGTGGTGCAGTCAGTTAAGTGTGTGACTCAGTTTCGGCTCAGGTAGTGATCTCAGGGTAGTGAGATCAAGCCCAGTGTTGGGCTCTGCACTTAGCATGGAGTCTGCTTAAGACTCTCTCCCTCTGCCCCCTCCCCCCATTCTCTCTCTCTCTCTTTCTCTGTCAAATAAATAAATCTTTAAAAAAATGCTTTTGGATAAATGTGGGAATATAGCACGGTTATGCAAAGTACAACCCAAAAGAAAAAACTACCAAACTGTAAAAGTCTTTCTCTTCCAGCTTCCTGAAAGAGAGTTTTGAATAGAGGGGCACTGGTAGGAGAGGGAGGTTGTTGGAGATAAAGTTAATTTGGGGTCACAGGCACAGAAAAGGAGGGAATGCCTGGGTGCCTGGATGATTGCTGACAAGTAAGGGAACTTTGAAAACACAACACCAGCAGAAGTTGACTTATCTCCACATTTTCCTTTCTGAGCTTCTGGCCCTTTCTGCCGCTTATGATGTGTGCAACATCCTTTTTATTGCAATGTGGCATATCTCTAACTCTTTGAAGTCTGAGCCCTTTACTATCTGCTACCACCAGGGCTGCCATCTGTGACTAAGCTCTCTGGCTGCCTTGGGATTTTTCTGGACCAGGTGTCATAAATTAGAGCAAAGGAGCTTGCTGAAGATTAAACTGTTTATTCATAAAACAGTAACATTTTTTGTGGTAGGAAATAAAACCACTTTAAATGCCAATGAGTGAATGGTTGAAAATAACAATCTAAACAATCATCCATGTTTTCCTTAATTTTGAACGAATTGCTTTAGTATAGGTTTTCCTTAATGCTGTAGTTATATGGGTTAATGTTGTTGAATAGCTTACTCCATGCCATGAATGGATAGGTTTCTGAAAGGATCTCAGCATCAGCTGGGACTTAAGAGCTGTAATTTTTTTTATTAGGTTATATAAACTTTACTTAGGCTAAGAATATTTTCTTTTTTCTGCTCTCAGCTTCTGGGTCAGAATAACTAGCCTGGCCGCTCACTTTGACCCTGCTTTAATTTTCTGCGTGAATGCCTCATGAATTGCTATCCTGTCTTAGCCCTGGTCAGAACACTTAACATTTGTGCTACCAAGTGAAGTTCTGTTTGAATCAGCTAGAGCTTTTAAAAGGAACCATGTTTATTGGCATGCTCTTACATATTCATAGTATATCATATAATTAATGATTAAAGTAAGTTAAATATGTTATTTAACTATAGGTTAATTAAGTTTATAAGCTATTAATGGTAGTCAACTATAAATAATTATTCTTGTAAACAGCATGATTCTGTTAATTATTTCAGAATTTCGACTGACTCTGACTTCTCTGACACCTCAAGAATGAGTAGATTGAATCTTAAAGGGTATTTCTAGGCTCGAATGATGGGTGTGTGGATATTCAACCCAGTATAGTTTGTTTGTCTATACGTATGTTTTTATGCTTTATAGTTTCTAATAGTACTATATTTGATAATAAAAATTGCCAGATATGTATTCTTATGTAGACTGATCTTCTTTCTCTTCCAGTACAATTCTCTTTCTCTTACTGTGTTGGTGGGGGGTAGAATGGGAAATAGGCTCTTATTTCCCACTTGGCTATCTGAGGGAGGAGGAGCCTATGAATATTCGCACACAGAATATCTTTGTTTTGTGAAATGCATTTCTCAGTGTCTGTCTCCTTGGTTGATTGGGAGCTCTGCAAATGCTGGGATTGCCTCTGGCCTCTTCTGTGGTATAGTCCCAGCGCCAGGACAATACTTGGCTCGGTGTAGCTGCCCAAAACCTGCCTGAAGAAAGAAGTATAGAATTTGGCCATGAACATAACATTGAATAAATGCATTCCTCAAACTTTTTACTCAAAATTCAAAACCTAGAATTGCTTCTTGTTTTCTCTATGGACTTTGGATAAGTTCATCTCTGACTCATTTTTCTCATTGTATCATCTTCTTTAATAAGGTCCTGAAGATCAAACATAATTGGGTAAAATAGCAAACACGGTATTGCCATCTAGTAAGTCCTCAATGGTTACCATTTTGGATATCTTTTGCAGCACTGCGCAAATATCAAAACGTAAAAAGCTAAAATGTTTCTGCTGATTTTTTTCCCCCCTATCAAATGGGATCTTTGGCCACTCTCCCATGGCGTAGCTGCACTGCAGAATTCAGTTGTACGGGAAGGACTGAGGACAAAATGGCTCTCGAGCTCAATTATGTCTAAACAAAAGGGGGAATATAATTTAGCAGCGTCTGAAAAGGTAGTAGAAGGAAAAGCAGTTAATAAACCCCTTGGCTATAGTGCTTAAAGCAAAGAAGTGGGATTTGCTGTGCCCATGTGAGAACACACCAAGGGACAGCCGGATCACACCTTTTCCCATGTTTCACATAAGGTCACAATAAACTTACCACATCCATGAGCTATTATAACAATATGTCAAGGCAGTTTTAGACTTAATGGTAGAATGCACATTCTGGTGCAAGGGAGATAAACTTTGAGCTGGGCAGAAATGAATGTCCTTTCCAGTTGAGAAGAAGCAGGAGGCACCGAATCCTCAACTGTCGTCAGAGCAAAGTAAAACAGTACCCAGATGTTTGGGGATTCCTTTGGCACTGACTTGTAATGGGGTGTAGGAAAATAATGCCAAATACATCCTGCTATAATTGTGCCAGCCAGAGGGAAAATCTAGCCTAATTTTAGGTGTGTTCTTTTATAAAATCAGCCCCACCTTTTCCAGCTTACTTTTTTGCAACTTTGGAATTAATTGGTATCCCCTAGATCTGCTTGACAGAAGAAAAAAAATAAAGTATAAAAGTTAAATGAATTAATCCAGCAGCTAAAACTTCATGGTGGAGCGATGTGATTTTTATGAGAGTATGGAGTATTTAGCCCATTTGTTGCAAAAGTCATTTTGTGATTGCCTATTGCCTCTTCACGTTCCACCCCCTGCCAACAATCCTTTCTCTAATCTCGACTCCCTCTGGTTATAACTAAACATAGAATCAAATTCCCTTACCTTCCTCTTCTCCCCCGTTTTCTATAAACATTTATTGAGCACTATATAGTTGGGACTCCACTAACAGCTTTTAATAAATTATCTCATATTCTTCGTGATAAACTTAGGAGGTAGATAATATTATATTTCTCCACGGAACAAAAAACAGCTGCTAGAAAATAAGACTAGGAGAAGGGAAAAATTTGTTCAAGGCCACACAAGTAGGAGGGGTAGAGCTGAGCTGAGCTGAGCTTCACCGTCACTTTATCTCCAGATTAAACACTGAGCAATGCTATCTATTAGTTGTGCGCAAAGAGAACCAAAATAGCGAGATAAAGGTTTTTTTATGTGTGTAAAATGTGTGAGTAGTCTCATTAATCCCGAAGCCTGCATCACATATTTTGCCAAATGTGCATTTTTACAGCAAGTCGGAGGATGTTTTGAGCATTTTAATATGAAAGGATGCAAACTTCCCTTTCCAAAACACCTCACTGCAAGACAGTTTGATTTGATGTAACATGCTTTAGTTTTCTACATTTGATTTGCAAAATGTTACTCTCTGATGGTTTTATAGGTCTCTAGGCAAGTACTGAAGTGATGAAGTATGCAGAGAGCTTCAATATGTAATTAAGAATACCTTCATGAGGCCTGGAAGGTAATCTTCTTTGCTGTATGTTTACCACTTGCATTGAAAGATTCGATTTGGCATTGCTTAGCAAAAGACTCTTTTTGTTTTGTCGCTAATGCCTGTGTTCTCAGTACTGTTTGAAAGAGTTTACCTTAGCGCAGAAAAAAAATCACACGCTGAAATTTTTATTAAACCGACATACCAGTGAAACTCAGATGTTTAAGCAGACTGTCCAGACATGAAATAAACATAAGTAATCTTTCATTTCTTACTTATCCAATATTTCAGGTTATGTGGGATGAATATATGTATATGAAAACATAAATATTACCTTAGAAAATTTTAACTACTTTTTGGACTGGTGACAACAAAATTATGCTTATTGTACCTTTTGGTTACAATTTTAAGTGGCATTAAATACTACCTTGTAGATCTTAATCTCTATAGCTCAGGACAAGTGTAATCACCTTGATTCTTCCCTAGCAGGAAGGTATTATAGGCACTGCTCTGTGTCTTTATTGATAATACTGTTTGCTGCATGTTTCAAAAGACTTTCTTGAGGCTTTGCCCTGTGTTAGAAGCAAGTTCCAGCAACCCCAGTTATGTAAATGACGCCACAATTATATAATGTTCTTTTGTTTTTCAACAAAGCAGAACATCTTTATACTACAGATGAATTCTCTAGGGAAATTTAAGATTGCACAGTTTAAAACTTTTTAAAAACTAGAACCTCAAAAAGGATTGCAGGAATGTTCAAAATAATGAACGAAGTTTTTCTCCCTACTTTTATAATTTCACCTGATACTTGGTTCTTGCGTTTGAATGATGTATTAACACTATGGAACTATAATGTGGACTTAATTGGTGCAGATATGTGTATGTGTATAACAGGAGCTTGCTTCTAAATGAGGTACTAGTGCGTGTTTCTTGACACCTATATGTCTCTGGCCCCAATTATTCTCTCTTCCATTGGCACATAAAATTCTTAATTTGTCCAAATGAGTCAGTAGATCTGGGAATTTGTGTAAGTAAAGGTGTGTACAAATTGCTCTGGGGGAAAATGTCAGTTTCCTATGTCAGAACAAATTGCATTGAACATGCACAGGACTGTGGAGAGAGCAGAGGCTCCATAGTTGGACGCGCTTTGGTTCAACCACACCTTTTGCCAGTCATTAGCTACGTTACCTTGAGCCTCAGTTTCCTCATTTAAAATGGGGATGACAATCTCTGTTAAATAGAAGTCATATGAAGATGCGTTTGAAATGAAGTAAAAATTAAAGCAGGTCCAGAGATAAAATCAGCTGCTGCCCCTCAAGCCTGTTATTATGAGTCGTGGACCAGGCACTGTATCAAGTGCTTTACATACACTCTTTCAAAGCTCTCAACGCCATTTACAATTCACTATTCTCCATTTACACAAGGCAAATGATCCTTGGGGAAATAAAAATTGTCCAAAGTAGCACACTAATAAGTGGTAACATGGGATTTTGAAGCTAGATCTTAGTGACACCAAAACTTGGGCTCTTGATGTCTCTATGAAACCTCTGGTATAGTACTTGGGAAAGAGTATACGCTCAATAAGAGTAGATCCTTCTGTCTATGTGCATATTTTCCTAGAAGTAAAGATTTTTTCTCCGTTCGTTATCTCACGGTAGCTAGATTGTAGGATTCAAATGTCTCACATTGCTGTGTGACCCATGCTAAAGTCATTGTTTCTTATTTTTTATCCTAAATTTCTTTATTATCCTAAATTCCTAAATATTCTTCAAATATTTCTTCAAGTATTTTTGATATGAGAAAATTGACAGAGTTATCAGAGTTCTTCAACTTTTCGGTTAATAGTGAACACAGAGAAGCAATAATGAGAATCTGGCCTCAATGTCACTGGGAACCTTTGTGTTTCCGAGCTTTCCAAGGTAAGTACTTATATTTAAATCTCTTTAGGGACACCTGGGTGGCTCAATCAGTTAAAGATCTGCCTTCTGCTCGGGTCATGATCCCAGGGTTCTGGGATCAAGCCCCGCATTGAGCTCCTTGCTCGGCGGGGAGCCTGCTTCTCCCTCTGCCTGCAGCTCCCCCTGCTTGTGCTTGCTCTCTCTGACAAATATATAAATAAAATCTTACAAAAAAATGAAAAAACCGACATTAAGAAATATAAATAAATCTCTTTAAATTTTTTGTTACTTTTAATAAGGTGTTTGAAAAGCTCTAAGAGAAAAAAGACAAAATATGGGAAAGTTTTTGTTGATTGGTTTTTCAAAACCTCTAGGTAAAATAATTGAGTAAATAAGTATTTTGGCATAAAAATCATAGTAAATAGTTTTTCCTCCCATAAAAATATAATTAATAAATATTTTAAAATCAGTAATTAAAAGGAATGTCAAATTATCTGCCTTTCTGAAGCACCCTCCTGTCTCAGCACATATGCAAAAATTCCTGCTGGAACCGTCAGCCAGTTTTCTGTGTCTGTGATGTTCAGAGAAGTCTAGGACAGATAGGTTAACTCTGAGAGTCATGGATGTAGAGATGAAAATCCAAGCCCTGGAAGTTGGCAGAGTTATATTAATCAGAGAGTAGAGTAATGAGTAGTGTTTAAAACAGCTTTGTGGAGCTCCTCTAGCTTATGTTCAAGTAAATGAGAATGAAATTGACTAGGGGACTAAGAAGGAGGAAGGAGGGATTTCCCAGAAGATTATTAAGGAGGAGCATGTATATATTTTTAAGATTTATTTATTTGTTTTAGAGGGGAGGGGAGGGGCAGAGGGAGAGGGAGAGAATCCCAAGCAGACTCCCCGCTGAAGGCGGAGCCCAGTGCAGGACTCCCATCTCACAACCTGAGATCATGACCTGAGCCGAAACCAAGAGTCTGACACTTAACTGACTGAGCCACCCAGGCACCCCGAGGGAAGAGAATATTTTAGAAACAAAGGAATGGCCAATTGAATGCTACTAAGAAGTTAAGTAAGATGAGGACAAAATGTTACTAAATTTAGCACTAGATAGATAATTGGATAAGGAGACCTTGTGTCTCAGTTTGCCCTGGAGTGTCCTAATTGAAGCCAGCTATCCCAATGAAAGTGTTTCCTAGTCATTGATAACTCTTGCAACAGTCATTTCTTTTTTTTTTTTTTTAAGATTTTATTTATTTATTTGACAGAGAGATAGCGAGAGCAGGAACACAAGCAGGGGGAGTGGGAGAGGGAAAAGCGGGCTCCCCGCTGAGGAGGGAGCTCCATCTGACCTGAGCCGAAGGCAGAGGCTTAACGACTAAGCCACCCAGGCGCCCCTAGCAACAGTCATTTCAATAGAGTGGTAGGAGCAGAAGTCAAATTTGAATGGATTAAGCAATGTGTAGGAGGTGAGGAAATGGAGACATTAAGGGGAGATAATTTCTTGAAAGAAGTGTGACTATAAAAGAAAGAGAGTAGGACCATGGATGGAACGAAATGTGAGGTCAAAGGATTTTTTTCTTAAAGTGGGAGAGACTGGAAAATGTCTCATGGGAATATCTGTCAGGCAGGGCAGGACATATCGAAGAGATAAAAGTGAGAAGGGGTACTTAAACGGACAAATCTTCTAAAAAGGTGGCAGAGGGTAGGATCCAGAACACGGAAGGCAGGTGGGCCGTAAAGGGAGGAGGGGGACCTTAACTACTGCAACCATAAGGGCAGAGGGGGTAAGAATGCAATTGCTAGTAGACAGGGATGTTTGCAGTGGGAAGTTAAGGTCATTTCAATCTACTGATGCATTTTCTCTGAAGGAGGGGAGAATATTTGCTGAGAATGAGGGACTGAGGTGGAGGTGTTATGGACTCAGGAGAGTAGAGAAAATGTGAAAAGCTGTGTGTATAATGTGGTGGTGAGGGTTAAATAAAATCCGGCAACAGAATTGCTTGACAGTATTCAGGGGGCAGTGGAGGTACGTGACCATTATAATGATACCCTTTGTGCAGTTTGCTCCAGGGGCACCCAGTTGCCCAGTGTCCAGCACAGAAAGGGCAGGTATATCATTTCATACAGAAATAAAGATAAGGTTTTGTCAAATAGATGTAATAAAAGAACTGAGGAACAAAGAAGACATGAGAATTGGTGATAATATGAAATGAGAAACCATGAAAACTAAACTGATTGGGGATACATGAATCCAGGAGATAGGGAGAAAATACAGAAGACAAATAGCTTTCCACCATTAAGGTCGTGGTAGAAAGAGTTGGACCAGCAAGCTGAAGACTGGAGGTTGCGGTCAGAATCTGAGCTGTTTGAATAAGTGATTTTGAAAGTAAAAGTGGATCAATTATCAACAAAAACATACATCTACCTGTTCTCTTAGGATAAATGTTAAGTGGACACCCCACTTTCTAATCTCTATCCTACATCTTAAGAACTCATATGTAACTTATTTCTGTATATTAATTTTGTATCCTGTGACTTTACTGAGTTCATTTACCAGTTCTAGTCATTTTTTGGTTGAGTCTTTAGGATTTTCTATATATGTATCATGTCATCTACAAATAGTGACAGTTTTACTTTTTCCTTACCAATTGGATGCCTTTTATTTGTTTTCCGTGCCTAATTGCGCTGGCTAACATTTCCAGTAATATATTGAATAAAACTGGTGAGAGTGGAGATCCTTGTCTTGTTACTAATCTTGGAAGAGAAGCTCTCAGTTTTTCACTGTGAGTATGATGTTAGCTGTGCGTTTTCATTTTTCATATATGGCCTTTATTATGTTGAGGTTTTGTTTCCTCTAATCCTACTCTATTGAGAGTTTTTATCATAAATGGATGCTATACTTTGTCAAATGCTTTTTTTTATATCTATAGAGATGATCATATGGTTTTTATCCTTTCTCTTGTTAGTGTGATGTATCACATTGCTTTTGCTAATATTGAACCACCCTTGCATCCCTGGAATAAATCCTACTTGATTGTGGTGAATTATTGCTCTAGTGTATTGTTAGATTTGGTTTGCTAATACTTTGTTGAGAATTTTTGTATCTGTTCATTAGGGATATTGACCTATCATTTTCTTTTCTTTTTTTAAGATTTTTTTTTTTTATTTGACAGAGAGAGAGTGAGCACAAGCAGGGGGAGCTGCAGGCAGAGGGAGAGGGAGAAGCAGGCTTCCTGCTGAGCAGGGAGCCCAATGCGGGGCTCGATCCCAGGACCCGGGGATCATGACCTGAGCCGAAGGCAGATGCTTAACTGACTGAGCCACCCAGGTGCCCCTTGATTACTATAGCTTTGTAATTTAGTTTGAAATCAGGAAGTATGATACCTCCAGAATCGCTTTGACTATTTGGGGTCTTTTGTGTTTCTATATGAATTTTAAAATTGTTTTTTCTTATTCTGTGAAAAATGCCATTTAAATTTTGATAGGGGTTACATTGAATCTGTAGATCACTTTGGGTAGAATGGAAATCTGAGCAATATTAATTCTTTCAGTCCAGGAACATAGGATATATTTCCATTTATCTGAGTCTTCAATTTCTTTCATCAATGCCTTATAGTGTGCAACATACAGATCTTTCACTTTTTTGGTTAAATTTATTCCTAAGTATTTTATTCTTTTTTTGGATGCAATTATAAATAGGACTGTTTTCTTAATTTTTCTTGTAGTTCATTTTTATTGTATAGAAACACAACTGATTTTCATATGCTGATTTTGTATTCTGCAACTCTACTGAATTCATTTAGTAGTTCTGACAACTTTTGGTGGAATCTTTAGCGTTTTCTGTATATAATATGTTATCTGCAAACAGAGACAATTTTACTTCTTCTTTTCTGATTTGAATGCTGTTTATTCCTTTTCCTTGCCTCATTTCTTGGGCTAGGACTTCCAGTACTAGGTTAAATATAAGTGTCAAAAGTGGGTTCCTGGTCTTATTCTTGATTTTAGAGGAAAAGCTTTCAACTTTTCACCATTGAGTATAATGGTTGCTGTGAGCCTGTCATATATGGCCTTACTACCTTGAGGTATATTCCCTCTATATCCACTTTGTTGAAAATTTTTATCATAAATGGATGCTCAATTTTGTCAAATACTTTTACATTTACTGTGATCATTATATAGTTTTTATCCTTCTGTTAATGTGGTAAATCACATTATTTGTGTATGTTGAACCAATCTTGCATCCCAGAGATAAATCCCACTTGATCATGGTGTATGATACTGTGATTTCCTGTTGAATTCTGTTTGATAGTATTTTGTTGATGAATTTTGGATCTCTGTTCATCAGGTATATTGGCCTGTGATTTTCTATATTTAATATATTTTTCTCTTTGTAGTGTCCCTATCTGGCTTTGATATCAGGGTATTTCTGCTCTTTTAAAATGAGTGTGAAGTATTCCCTCCTTCAAATTTTTGGAAGAGTTTGAGAAGGATTGGTATTAACTTTTCTCTAAATATTTGGTAGAATTCTCCTGTAACACCATCTGGTCCTGAGATTTTTGTTGTTGTTGTTGGGAATTTTTCTAGTACTGATTCAATCTCCTTACTTGTTTTGGTCTTTGTTTAGATTTTCAATTTCTTCATGATTCACTCATGAATCATGTCAACAACATTCGTATGTTGTGTTTTGTATATTTTTTGGTAGGTTGTATCTAAGAATTTATTCATTTCTTCTAGGTTGTCCAATTTTTTTGGCATATAATTATTTGTAGTAAACTCCTATGATCCTTTGTATTTCTGGGGTATCAGTTATATTGTCTCTTTCATTTACAATTTTGAGTCTCCTCTCTTTAATTAGTTTAGCTAAAGGTTTGTCAGTTTTGTTTACTTTTACAAAAAAACAGCTCTTAGTTTTGTCGATCTCTTCAATTTTTCTGGTCTGTATTTTACTTATTTCTGCTCTACCCTTTATTATCTTTTGCCTTCTGCTAACTTTGGGCTTAGGTTGTTCTTCTTCTAGTTCCTTGAGGTGTGAAGTTACTTGAGATCCTTTATTTTCTTTCTTTTACTATGGACATTTATTGCTATAAACTTCCCTCTTGGAACTGATTTTGCCTATCCTATACTTTTTTGCATGCTGTGTTTCTTTTTTGTCTTAAGATATTTTTTCAATTTCCTTTTTGATTTTTTTATTTGATCCATTGGTTTTTCAGGAATGTGTTATTTAATTTCCACATATTTGTTAATTTTCTAATTTTCCCTCTGTCACTGATTTATATTTGAATACCATTGTGGTCAGAAAAGATATTTGTTATTATTTCAATCTTAAATTGTTAAAGCTTGTTTTGTGGTCTAATATATGATCTGTCTTGGAGAATGTTCCATATGCACTGGAGAAGAATGTGTATTTTGCTACTGTTGGGTGGAATGGTCTATGTCTTTTAGGTTTACTTAGTCTATAGTGCTGTTCAAGTCTGCTGTTTCCTTATTTATTTTTTGTTTGGATTATCTGTCCAGTAGTCAAAGTGGGATATTGAAGTCCCCTATTATTATAGAATTGCTGTCTATTTCTCCCCTCAGTTCTGTTAATATTTGCTTTAAATATTTAGATGCTGGGATATTAAGTGCATGTATATTTACAATTGTTATATCCCCTGATTGTTGACCCCTTTGTCATTATATAATGGCCTTCTTTTTTTCTTGTGACAATATTTTACTATTGTTTATTTTGTTTGATACAAATATGACCACTTCTGTTCCTTTGGTTTCCATTGCATGGGATATCTTTTTCTCCCACACACAGCCTATGTGTGTCCTTAAAGCTAAAGTGAGTCTCTTATAGGGAGCTTATAATAGGATCTTGTTTTTTTTTTTTAATATATACATTCAATTACTCCGTCTTTTGATTAAAGAATCTAATCTACTTACATTTAAAGTAATTAATAATAGGTAAGGGCTTACTATTGCTATTCTGTTCATTGTTTCCTGATTGTTTTGTAGTTCCTTTTTTCCTTCCTTTCTTGCTGTCTTCTTCTGTGATTTGATGATTTTTTGAACAGGGGGGGTGATATTTTTGCTTCATTTCTTCATTTTTTTATATGAAATTAAAAAGTTGTTGATTTATGGTATAGCTCGGATTACTGAGAATTGTCTACTTTATGTCTGTGCTTTGCACATGAGTGTTAGTGATGAGATTATTGAGATGCCTATTGAATGCAAATCATTTGCAAATGTGATTTTTCTTCTGTCCATTTTCTTTAGTACTTTTGTTATGAAAAGAAAAGAGATTGTTTAGGATTCAAAGTAAAGGTTACCAAAACAAGTGTTCCTTTATTTTGTGTTCCTTGAAGCCTTGCATTTCTGTCTTCATATTTTAAGAAGCAGTCACCTCCTCCAGTCTTTACTGACTCGTTTTGGCAGAAAAAGACCTTCACTACTCAGTCCAGCTAGAGATTCTGGGACCCTCTCAGACTTTTTGTATGGAAGTGATCACTCCTCTTGTTTCCTCTTAAGGAATCCCAATGCCTTAAAATTCTGTGCCTTCTTTCCATCCCGCAAAGCCAGGCCAGGTGCTGAGAACGTCCCATTTATTTTCCCTAGGACATACCCTGAGGTCTTCAAGATTATACATTTTTCTCCCAGTCCTGCTGAGTCAAGCTGGCTGCTAAGATCTGCACCTAATGCCGAGATTTATGTGCTATCTGTAGGGGCTTGCACAGCCATTTTCACAGGGTAATGGGGCACCATGCATTGGGTTTGTGGGGTTCAGCCATGGAGTGGCATGTGGGATTCTGGGGGTGCACATTGGTTGGTTGATGGGGTTTCTGTAGGCAAGTCTGTAGAGTTCATGGATAATCCTCTTGGTGGAGTCCCTGAACAGGTTAGCAGGATCCACATCTAACTATTGAGATGTATGCACCCATTCCTGTGAGTTCCTCCTTTCTTTCTGCTCCTAGCTGCCCCCAGATGACTGAGCCAGGCTTATCCCCTCATTGTTTGTTGTGGAGAGGGACAGACATGGGCCTCCTAGGCAATATCCAAAAAGGCTGGGAAAGCCTGGTGCTCACTTTGCTTTCACTTTTTTCCATGGGAGAAATTGTGGGCCAAGGGAGTGTCTTTTGGTCCTGAGCTGTACCTTCTTGGTTGGACATTGGGATTCTCACAAAGATTTTCTTTTCTGTGGGTGGTTGCTAAGTTGGTGTTTTTGTGGGGAGATGAGAGCTGGAACCCCCTATTCTACCATCTTGCTAACACCTTTCCTGTAAAAACCTATTTAAAAGTGTTCCCAAATTGTTAAAATAATAATAGTAATAAAACACTGCAGTTAACAAAGTGGTCTTCATGGACTATAACTGATTACATTCTCGAAACAACTAACTGTAATTCTCATTCCATAGATTATTTAACAAAATCAGAGAATTGAAGTTAGGACTAATACCTCACATAGCTAACACAAAACCCAAATCTAAATCTTGGTCCTTTTGTTAAAGAAAATAATGCCCTTTAATTTTACAATGTTTTCCTTGTGCATAACATATATTTTGATAGTTATTTAAAATGAGAAGATTGAAAAATATATTTTGTGGTTATTTTTCAGTAATATTAAAGTCTGTTTATAAAATAATATTTATTTTGTTGATCCTCCAGAAAAAGCCATCAGATGCCTACAAACACTAATACTTATTATGTAGACCGGTGTTTGTGGCAAAAAGTTTTTTCATTGACTCTTAAAGTATTTTGAAATTTATTTAGCTTTCTTTATTTTTTTTTCAGATTAGCTTTCATGTTAGATTACTTTTTGTCTCAACTATGCAAAATTGGTTAGATTTAAACAACAACAAAAAACTATCACATTGTTTTAGTCTCTCTCAGATCAAATGGTTTTTAAAACTTTAGTTGTATAAAAGTAATGTAGAGAGGTTGTTAAAATGCAGATTCCAAAGTATCTCCCAAAATATGATTATTAGTGAGTCTGGGATGCAAACCAGCAATTGGCTTCTTTAACAAATGCCCCAGTTGATTTGATGGAAGTGATTCTTGGACCATATTTTAAGAAACATTGTTCTCGAATTTTATGTTTTAGTTTGCACTAAATTACTATGTGTAATTTTTGATAATATAACAAGTAACCTTTAGCCATATATATTGGAGACTCTAAATACTGAGCTGTCTAATATGATAGCTACAAGACACATGTGGATAATTTAACACCTATACTTCAGTTTTACATGGTAAAAAAAACAAAAAACAAACTAGTTCTATAGAAAATTATAATCTTAAGTAACATAACTGTCTATATAACTGAATTTGGATCTGAATGCTATATATTTAAAAGTGGTTCTTTGAGCCCCCAAAATTACTTACGATACAATTACTTTTGGATCTCTAGCTTCTACTTATGAGGGAAAATCAGAAGATGATGACTTTGAATTGAGGGATTGTCAACATGTTTTAAGTGACCAATAAACACAAAAATTATTCTTATTAGTGGTCAGGGAAATGCAAGTTCAAACTACAGCAACATGCAATTTCTGAGATTGGCAGAAAATAAAAAGCTGAACAGTATTTAATGTTGACAAGAGTGTAAGGAAATTGGCCCACCAATTCATTACTCGTGGAAATGTGCAATATTGCCATATATTTGAAAGATTTGGATAGAAATCTATTGATTGTTGGAATTAAAAATGCACATACTTTTGATAATGTTTATATAATGATAGCCACAAAGGTGAGAGTTTATATGATTATGTGCATAAGTTTGATTTTTTAATAACACTTTGTATTGGCAAAATAACAGCAATAATTTAAAAACTTTTAATCAGTAGGAGAATGGCTGGATAAATTATGCATTTGAAATTTATGCATCTATTTACAAAGAATAGATATATATTTAGTTATCTGGATGAAAGTCTATGACGAATTTTAAGTGAAGCAAACAAAATTAGGCTGCAGAACATTTTGTATAATAGACTTCATTTTTTAATGACTATAGAAAAAAGCCTTTTACCATATATTTATAAGATTCTAGATATTGTGCAGTCCAATATGGTAGATAGAAAGCACATGTAGTTAATTAAATTTAAATTAATTAAATCTGGGGCACCTGGGTGGCTCAGTCGTTAAGCGTCCGCGTTTGGCTCAGGTCATGATCCCAGGTTGCTGGGATCGAGCCCCGCATCGGGCTCCCTGCTCCGCAGGAAGCTTGCTTCTCCCTCTCCCAGTCCCCCTGCTTGTGTTCCCTCTCTCGCTGTGTCTGTCAAATAAATAAATAAAATCTTAAAACTAATTAATGAAATCTAAATAAAATTTAAAATTTATTTCCTCAGTCTCATTAGTCACATTTCCCTGCTTACTTATCATGTGTGGCTAGTGGTAGCACATTGGGCAACAAAGATAGAATTTCCTAAATGGTGGAAATGTTTTGTTAGACAACCCTACTCTAGAAAACTCTGCAAGTGTCTTAAGTGACTGATGAACATCAGAAAATATTCATTATTATTAGTGGTCAGGGAAATGCAAATTAAAAGTTCAATATGCAGTTTCTCCCACTAAACTGCATGGGTGCACAATAAACTAATGAAGTCAGAACTGGGGATGAGTTTGGGAGAAGGTTATTAGCATGTCATTGTATATTTCATATGGTTGATGTGTTTTAAATCTCTGAATTATCACTTATCCAATTTTAAATCTCATTAAGTGAAAAGTTTTTGTTTTCATTACTGGGGGTGTCTTTAAAAGTTTCTGCAGTGCTCATTAAAATAATTTCTCCTATTCTTTGTAATTAAATATTTGGCAATTTTTTCAAGGTCTACTGTACAGTTGAATTTTCAATCTTTTTGAGATGTTAAGACTTGCAAAGGACAGAACATTATAATGTGAAACACTAGGAGAACAAGGAAACATGTAATTAAATTCTGACCTTTTCTTTCAGGCTTGACTCTACTTTCACAGCCAAGGACATGGCTTTGTAAATTATAAGCACTCAATTTTTTTTCCTGAGTTTTAATACTGTCATTCAGTTCATAAAGGATAATTGTCATTATGGGGCTCATACGTGTTTTTTTTCTCTTTCAAATACTGACAGCATAACTTGAGGGCATCCATCTTCACCATTCTGCTCTTCCTCTTTACTCTTATTGTCACCCTATCCAAACAGTTAAATAATATGTATGAGCAAGTGTTCTATGTGAGTTTGAATGAATAAAAAAAATAAAAGGCTGCCTTCAGAATATACCTCTGCTTGCACTGCTGAGCTGTTTCCTCCTGACCAAAATATGATTCCCAACAAGAGTGTCTAATGCACTGATGTTGCCTTTGGGTGACCTAAGTCAGTGCATTTTGTCTATGAAACGTTTACCGCTCCAAAGCACTATGCCCCGAAATATGGGACTGGAATGCGAGGTGTAGCTCCGAATTTTGATCACTTCCCTATTAAGTTGATTCAGAAAAAAAGAGGAAATGTGCTTTGCCAAAAAGGAAGGGAGATGTGTTGCTGAGGTATGGACATATGTTATAGTAACGTAAGATTCCTGCTCAGGGTTAGGCTTCTTTTGAGGAGCAGATGAAATCCAAAATCCAACGATTCTTTTAAATTTGGCTGAGAAAGAGCAACAAACCTCCTGCTGGTATCCAAGCTAGATATAAGAGAAAAACAAATTTCATTTTGTTTTATAATCAACATAAAGTGTTTTTTAGTGGAAAAACAACTGAAGGAAGTGATAATGCCCTATTACACACTTTGCTGCTTTAGTTACTATAAACACTGGTGAACATAGAGGTGGTTATTTTGGCTTGCTTGCCTAAATATTAAGCTAATAGGCATTTGTTGGTCATTTGTCCATTTAGTCAACTGTACAGAGTGAAAGAATGATGCATGAAAAGTGATATGGACCATGATCTGTGAATTAGTTGCAATGTATACCAGGAAAAGCTGCTAGTGGTTTTGTTCCTTTTGAATTCCTGCATATTGCAGAGCAGGTTAAAATGAGGGTTTTTTTTTTTTTCAAAATAAAAACTATAAATAAAAGCCTGCTCATCCTTTTCCAATCCTCTGCTAACTTAACTCATTAGTGATTTTTTTCAAGCTCATAAAAAATGAATTTTCTGTACTAAAATGGGAATTCTAAAAGAAGGGGCTATTGAAATCATCTCTCTTAACTCCAGGATTAATACTCACATCAACTCCAAACCCTGTATCAGGGATGTTTATCCTATATCTGGAGGCCCACTCCTATCCTTGAATCTAAACCCAGTCTTATTCTTAGCCAGGGAAATTTCCTTCTTTCTCAGTAACAAGACAATCTTACCATTTGTGGGTTTTGTCGTGTGTGTGTGTGTGAGAGAGAGAGAGAGAGAGATCCTAACACAGCTCTTTCCTTTTGGCCAATACACTCTTTTGTATCCCAGTCTAATAATTTTCTGTCCGATGCCCAATTCTGTTGCCTAAATTCCTATCATGATATTCTATTCCCAGTATCCTTCTCAATTAGTGCCCTTCAACTAAAGCTGTCATCAGAATGGACTGTGAAAGTTTTATTACACAGAGATTCCAAGCCATACCTCAGGCAGATTTGTATTTAGAAGGTGAGGACTGGGGACTGGGCTTCCACATTTTGAAATTGCCCGCAGACCATTACAGTACTAGGACTTTCCCCAAGAGTTTGCTTTACTTCACCTCCAGCTACCATTCCATCTTTGTCTGGCCTGTTTATCAACTAACTGATCCACAGCCCTTGTGTTACAAAAATGAAGATTGCACAATTGGAGTCTGTACAGAAACATCAGAAAACTCAGTATATTCATTTGTGATATACGCTTATATATTTATGTATGTTTGTGAAGTTTCTGTTGTGAAAAATACATGTCTCTATTTTGGTCTTCTGTTTCGGGTGTTATTCAAAAATAAATGGAAGAAAAGAATATATCAGGGAAAAAAACTTAAAACAGCATATGAAACTTGTGGAAATCTTGAACTTAGAGGTTCACAAAATTTAGTGTGCATAAAAATTACCTGGAGAGTTTGACAATTAAATATATGAATATTTACACATATAAAATTATATGTTTATGTATTTATATATTATATTTCATTAAACATATACTTTGGCTTCCAAAGTGGGTGTGGAGGGAGGCCTAATAATCTGTGTATTTAATAGCTAAAGGAGTACAGATGGTCTTAGGACCACATCTTGAGAAAGAGTGGTTCAACCAACCAACACTGCATCTTGGTTTTCATCATGATTTTTTAAAAAAACATTCTTGTTTTTAAACTTTCTACCTGACAAATACATTTTTGTCTCTATGGGTGAACCATGTGATCACTGAAAACCAAAGTTGGTTGATGCCTTTCAGCAAGTCTTAGTTGGAACACGATGTAATTACTTTATTTTTATATTCTATTCTATCAAGAAGTTGTAGCTCATGATTTCTTTAGAAAAGCGAATAGTACACATTCTTTTTCAATTGAGCACCCTGCAGAAGTAGAAATAGCTACTTCGTTAGCTGTGGGGAAGGCACCACCACCACCTGGTGGCAATGGATAAAAATTACAGGTTTAGTTGCCGATGACTGAATTCACACACAGTTACCCAGTGCCAACTCCAGTGGTTCTGCTATAAGCAATTCCATTGGCATAAATGATATTTGGAGGAAGTGTGAAAGTTCATTTTCTAGTGCATGATCTTATCTGCAGGGCGATTTAGTCTCATCTCAGCTCTATGTGGAAGTACCAATGTGCTGCTCTTTGTATGGTTTGAAGATTTTTACTAAATAAAAAACAGTAAGGTTGAAAGATGAAAAGAGTAATGTTGACAGATTCTTTTCTTTTTCTATTAGAGACATTATTATTTTTCTTTTAATCTCAGGGAATTCTTGTACCCTGTTATACTTTGGTGACATTACCCTTACTTGTCGGTCTTTTTAAAATGAGCTAAAGAAATTTCTAGAGAGAATGATATAGATATCTCCCATCTTCAGGATTTGGCAGCATGTACTGTGGAATGTACACACATGGCCCAGTAGACTGATAGATATTTTCTAAAGTCTTATACTACTTCTCTCTCTTACTCTCTGCATTCATGTTAGTAACCAGTGGAAAAAGACAATGTTAACTTCAGACTACCCTTTGAAAGTCCTTTTCCCCAAGACCATGATTACTCTTGTTCTTATTTTGGTTTAATATAAAAATTTATATACATTTTGTTGAAAGGCACTTAAATAATTAGCAGGGAAACAACAGGACAAAAAATAGTGTAAGAATATATAGTATAAAGTGCAGCATGTAAGGAAATGATATTGTTCTAGTGAAGGCTTGCTTTCTATTTGATGGAATACATGAAAATAGTGTTATGATTTCAAGAGTAACTGAGACCATGCATGTCCTCTCAAGCTTGTAATTTCATTAACATATAACAAATCTGTTTACTTTTGGGAGAAACTTAACATTAAAGTAGTCCCTGGGACAGATGAACTTGATCTACTGAGAGAGTTTATGATGAGTAGGAGAAACACAGCACCTGAATAGTGGAGTACCTGGAGAATAAAATACTATAAAATAGCAAGGATAGAAGAGCTAAACATAAATTTTGATGATTCTTCATTTTTGCTAACAGCCAGCTTCTGATTTGGGTTCCCAGTGTTATGTCTTATTAAAGGTTGTGCTTCTCACCCTCTCTTATGATGTTACATGCTTTTAAAAAGCCATATTTGGGAGCATGTAACCTTGTAATCAAGCTTCTGCCCCTGTGTATAATAATATTGATAAAGTGCTCAGCAATTCATTGCACTGCCTATCTTTATTCTCTGTAGAACAGGGCTGAATACTTCCAAATGCCTGCCCAAGATACCTGACAAGACTATTACAATGACAAAGAGAATATCTAAGTTCTTTTAGTTCTTTGAAACAAAATATTTTCATCTATTAATAAACATAGTAGTCTATTTGGAGATGTGTGGGTAAAATTTTTAATTTTTGTTTGAGAAATTAATCATTCCCACTTGTCAGAATCCAAGTGAAACAAGATTACATTAAATGCTACCTTTAGAGTACAGGAAACAAATAACAAAGGAATGCTCCCACCTAATCACATTTAAGCTAAAATAATATTACAGGTTCTATTTCTGTTGAGTCATAGAAAGACTATTTTGTTCTGTTTAAATGCATTCCCTAAGGAGTATCTATGGGAAAAATTGGAACAAACCTTCTCCCACCATTGTGTTTTGAAAGTACATGGTGAAAGAGTAAACAAACAAGGATCTTCCTCTCTTTCTACACTCTTTTAAGCTATTAACTTTGAACTCTGTGGTTGCTGAGTTGATGGACACATCTGCAAAGATTTTAACAGGGATCCTCCTTATTTAAAAATTGGGACGATCAAGGCTTTAAACTTGGGTTTCTCATCACTTGGTTGTGGTGCAGTATGGTATCTAGCCCTCAGCTATCCTAAATGATCGGAGAGAGGGAACAACTCACCCATCCTACAGGTATGGGTGGTCAACACCAGCATTCCTAGGTTGCTGTATGATGCTAAAGTGATTTATGCATGGCCAGCAGAGCTTATACATCTTTTGCAGGCGACATTTATGTTCACTTTACGGAAATAAAAATCTGGACACCCACACATGCACGCACGTGCACGCACGCACACACACACATACACACACACACAGAGTTTTACAGTAATGTGGAAAAGAAATGCAAGAATCCTAAAGGTTTTAGTTTTTGTCTATGGTTAGATGCAGTATCTAAGATACCAACAATCATGGCCACTGGTTTCTTTCTTAAAGTACCATTGCATGCCCAAAGTTGTTTACCATGGGTTTTCAGGCCACGTGGTTGATGGACAAGCTAATTAACATATTTTCACTGTATTGAACATCCTTAGGGCATGTAGCAATGAGCTAATGTTCTAGTGTTTCAATTAATATAAAACCAAGATAATTAAGCAGTTACATATTGTTCTTGAATGTGCTGAAGAGTAAGAATGCGTTAAAAACCGTGCCAGGGTGATAACGAACACTCCAAAAATATATGAATCAAATCTGTGTGCAATCTATTTTAAGGGGAGCTATATAGAATTAAAATTTTATTAACAAACAAGGCTTTTTTTAACTCGAGGTGTTTGTAATGTATTTGGAGGAGCCAACCAATTATGCAAGAAAAGAAAAAATTTCAAAATAATCAAATAGTGTGAAAGTTTCCCTTCCTACCAATAAATTCAAGTTTATCAATGCTAAAAATCTAAAGTATATTTTTTCTTAACACCATAAATGCCCCTAGTTACTATAATAAAAAGCACACTGACACAGAATTTAACCTGGCTTTAAAAAAACTGAGATACTCCATCTTTTCCCATTTTGGTTTTCAGAAACTTGGCTGTTATAGTCAAGCAATACTGAGCCAATGCATGTATCACAATAGCTGAAGGATTCATTTTATTTTATTTTATTTTATTTTATTTTTAAAGATTCTATTTATTTATTTGGCAGAGAGAGACACGGCGAGAGAGGGAACACAAGCAGGGGGAGTGGGAGAGGGAGAAGCAGGCTTCCCGCGGAGCAGGGAGCAGGGAGCTCGATGTGGGGCTGGATGTGGGGCTTGATGAGGGGCTCCATCCCAGGACCTTGGGACCATGACCTGAGCCGAAGGCAGACGCTTAACGACTGAGCCACCCAGGCACCCCTCCCTTGGTATTTTAAACAGCCTAAATATAAGCTTTATTCTTTTTGTTTTATATTATTTTATTTTATTATTATTTTTTATTTTTTTATTTTTTTACAGAGCGAGAGAGCACAGGGGGAGCAGCAGAGGGAGAGGGAGAAGCCAGCTACCTGCTGAGCAGGGAGCCCGATGCGGGGCTCGATCCCAGGACCCTGAGACCATGACCTGAGCCAAAGGCAGACACTTAATGACTGAGCCACCCAGGCGCCCCTTTTCTGCCTGTTTCTTAACTAGATTATTTTTTTTGGTGTTGAGTTGCATAAGTTCTTTATATAAGTGGATACTAACCCTTTATTGGGTATGTCATTTGCAAATATCTTCTCCCATTCTGTAGGCTGCCTTTTAGTTTTATTTTATTTTATTTTTATTTATTTATTTGACAGAGAGAGACACAGCGAGAGAGGGAACACAAGCAGGGGGAGTGGGAGAGGGAGAAGCAGGCTTCCCGCGGAGCAGGGAGTCCGCCGTGGGGCTCGATCCCAGGACCCTGGGATCATGACCCGAGCCAAAGGCAGACGCTTAACGACTGAGCCACCCAGGCACCCCAAGGATTCATTTTAAATGAGTTAAAACACACACGCATACATACGTGTTTATATTTATATTTTTTCCTGAGTTAATTCATATTCATAGTTTATATTTATATATTTTCCCGTGTTAATAGGGTTATAGTCGGTCCTGGGAATAACCTCCAGTTTCTCTTCACTAATATATTACTAAGAATCCTGAAGCATTACAGTCAAGAGAAATAGTATCTGTTCAGAGTCAGGTCTATATTATCTACTCACTACCCCATTATACATTTATTTACCCATGCTGGTTGTGCTAGGAAGTCCACATCTTATTTTTTGGTTTTACTTCTAAATAGGTCTGTGTACTTTTTTTAGAAGTATGGTGTCTAAGACCTGCATTTTCCTTAATTAATTTTAATGAGGGCCTCATTTTCCTCCCATTATGCCCTTTGCAAAATACTGGCTGCTTCATTTTCAAAATTTCAGGCTCTGGCTTCAATGCTGTTCTCCAAGCCTAACAGCTCCATGGTTCTTTTCTCTTCGTTAGCTCTGGTCTTTCTCCCAGGTCACTGTTCTCCACTGTCCTTTGCTGCCACTGTGACAACTGAGAAAAAGGGGATTTATTTAAAATATTTAATATCCTTTAAAAAAAAAAAAACCCAAAAACCAAAGAAGTCACTCCTTGTGTGGAAGAGATTGAGCAAAAGAATATGGCCAGCACGAGCGAGGAGTCACACATTCCGTACCAAAACATAAATCCGTCTGGGAAAATCATTGAGATAGGCATGCACTTCTAGTGGAATTTCAAGACAAGAAATAGCGTGGAACCCCGGATCTTCTATCATGTCTGTCCCTTTGTCTAACCACAGAGTGTGCCTACAGAGGTGAGCCTGTCAAGAAAAGCAAGTTTCCTTTGTTGCTTTTGTTGCTATTGCTGTTTTTATAATCGGCAGCTTAGTTATATTCCCAAAATAGAACCTAGGTGGTGCGTGAGGAAAAAAGCTTGGTATGGAATTGGGGATGGGAGCTAGGACACTGCCGCATTCACAGACAGTAGAGGGCTCTGCAGGGGTGTCTAGGGCACCTGCTGCATGGACAGTGCTCCCAAGTGAAGTGAGGAGGGGAATGAGCCTGTCTAAGTGCTTACTCGGCCAAGCACCAGCAGCAGACATGCTGGCCTCTCTATCCAGCTGCCACATCTCTCCTAGTTTTTCCTTTGCTGTGGATGCTGAATACTCACTTTCCCAGCTTCGCTTGTAGCCCAGGCACAGGCATGGAAGCCAGTGCAGGCTAATGGGACCACAAGGGATATGACTGGGTCTTCCGGGAAGAATTCTCCCTGATGAGAGACACGCAGAGAATGCCCACCCTTCTGCTTTGGACGTTGTCATGTAAGGACATGATACCTGGAGCTACTGCATCCCGGAGAATGACCGAGATCACGGATGCCATCGGGCATGTGTGCCAGCGCAGGGAATACCTACCTCTGTTGTTGTTCTTTCAGGAGAATTAGCCTCTTGCATTGAAGGCCCTTTTGGTTGAGTATCTGGTTTCTGGCAGCCACATGCACCCTAACTGAACAACACTGTGCCAGATGCTTGTCATATGATCTCTTTTGATGTTTCTTTTTAAAAGATTTTATTGATCGATTGACTGATAGAGGCACCAAGTGGGGGCAGGGGCAGAGGGAGAGGGAGAGATGAAATCTCAAGCAGACCACACCAAGCAAGGAGCCCGATGTGGGGTTTGATCTCACAACCCTGAGATCATGACCTGACCCCAAATCAAGAGTCAGTCGCTCAACCGACGGAACTACCCAGGTGCCCCTCTTTTGGTGTTTATAATCGTCCTGCCAGCTAACCATTATAACCACCCTGCCCCATTTCAGAGATAAGGGAACTGAGGCTCATAAAGAGGAAGGCTCTTGCCCAATGTCTCAAACCCCGTTAAGGACAGAAGGCAAGGTTTCCATCTGTGTGTTTGTGCCAGAAGCACAGGTATGTCTCCAATTCTCGTTCACTTTCTGCCCTTCTGTGACCTCACACCCCTTCTGTGGAACAGCAAATATTTACCAACGGAGTTAGTATTTGAATGCAGCAGGGTGGGTCTAGGCAGGTGTGTCTTTGTTCTGAAACCATGGCGAGCACTGCAAGAAGTAAGGGTTGAGTACAAAAGGCGGTTTTTGTTCCATGACACTTTAGAAAAAGCGAATATAATGTTTCTCTTTAGGGCAAAATGGCTGGGGCATATATATCCTTGATTATAATTAGATACTGGGTCAAAAATAGAAGCTTAGCTTTGCAAATGTCTTTTGGACACTGCATGACTGCAAGCCTCTTCACCGTGCTCTCCATTTCCCCAGAGTGCTCTCTCCTGAACTTTAGTCATCGAGTTACTCACGAGTCCAACAGCTTAACTAGAAGGCTTTGAAGAGCTGTCTCTGGCAAATGATGGATGCTTTTGAATTCTCCCGTTTGAAAACCCGCAGAATCCCTCTAAAATAGGAGAGAGACTAAGGACAAAGGTCAGAGCATGTTATTTTTCTCTTCCTCAATACTGCTTGACTTTTAAAAGGGGTTTAGTTCAACAAATTCTGTGAGGCCTTGGCCAGGTGGAATTCCATTATTTGTGTGTCTAATGGCGGGCCCTTTTCTAGACGTAATTCTGCAAGATGGACGATTATGTTGCTGGTATCATCTTTGCTTTGCTTTCCCAGATGAGGGATCACTGAATCCTGGGCCTCTTTGACCTGTTTCAGCCCTCTCCTGCCTGCATAGGATTTCTCCTTTGGGAATTTCTCTTCCGAAACATTAGCTCTAATGTCCTCTTGGTAAATTAATCCAAACTGATGGCTAATGGCATTTCAGAGTTAAATTATTATATCATGTACGTGTCAGAAGCAATATATTTACATGGCTTTAACACAGGGTAGTAACTTCCTTGGTGTGGAAATTTCTGCCAGAGTCAGAGGATTCCTCTAAGGGAGGCCGAATCATGACGCATGGGCAGCTACCTCGGGCACCAACCAGCCAACAGGGAAATAGGTTGCTATAGCTCGTTCTTCAGTAGGACACAGAGCTTTTGGAGAACATCGACTTAAGAAAGATTTTATAGTAATGTGAAAGGGCTAAGCTGCCCTGTTATTTTCCTAAACTCATGTTAACAATGAAAGCAGCCGGAGTGGGAAACATAAATAAATTCAGTCTTCACTGCTTCGGGCCTAAGCCACTGTCATCTGTTAACTGGAAGTGATGAGATAATTAATTAACATCTAGTTTCTACTGTCACCAGGACACACCTTCCCTCTCGGTCTCTTCTCAAAATAGCAGCGTGAGTGACCCTTCAAAAGCTAAATCCAACCAAGACGTGCCCCTGCTAAAATCCTCGGCTCTCCGGCTCCCCCAGAATAAAAGATGAAGTTCTGACAGCGGCTTAGGCCCTACTTTGCTTTCACCAGACTCCTCCTTTGCCCCCACTTACTAGTCTGTCCTGCCACTCGCACCACACTGGCTACATGGCAAACCTCAGGGCACTCCCACCTCAGGCCCCGAGTTGTCTTCTTGGCTCAGATGCTGCCTTCTCAGTGAGGGTTCCAGAACCACCCTTTCAAAATGGCAAATCTCCACTGACTGGATGCCCTTGCTCTGCAATCTATTCCCTTTCCCAGCTTCACTGTTCTTTGTAGCCCCTCACGGCAACTATAACACACAGTTTACTTGTCTGGATTGTTATTTGTCATCTTCCTGTTGGGCTCCACCAGCCCCCTTGCTAGAATGCCAACTATGTGAGAGTAAGGAATTTTGTCTTTTTTAAAATGCTGTATCTACAGTACATGGTACAGTATTAGATCCAATAAATATTTATAAAATAGCTTTCCCACGTGCCTGTTCTGCCAGAGATTGTAGTTGCAAAACTACGGTATGGCCCCGTTCTAAATCATTTAAGCAGAGAAAGAATTTACTGAAACGAGATTGGAAGGCTTAAAATACCAGACTCCGAAAATGATTAGGAATCGAAGGAGGCTGGGTGGCAGAACACCCAGGCACTGAGAGCACAGGAGAATTGCCCTGGGGTCACTCTATCTCTACCACTGTGAGCTGTCTCTAACTGTCCCCGTGTCTTTGCACACTCCCTCTAGTTCTGGAGTGCCAGTCAGCAAGTTGGAGCCTCGCAGGGTATGTGCCAACAAGCTAACAGTCAAGGGCCAGGGAAGACAACATGTAACCCCTGTTAGCTGCCACGTAGGAGCCTGGGTTCTGCCTCCCACCGAAATTTATACAATAAGGGATTCCCTGGTTTAGGAACAGATCTGGATCACGGGCAGCCAAAGAAGAAAACACTAAACCAACAAAACCAACTCTAATCCATAATTATAAATAGAAAGTGACTTTCATTTGTTGAATTTTGTTTTTCTCTATTGTTTTCTAAGATTAAGCATATGAGCTTATTTCATGACTTTTGTCAGAGAAAATTTACACTAAACCATATTAAGGTAATAAAAATTTTAGCTGGACCTCAATTTTCCTCTTGAGGCAGACTCCGATTTGCAACTTATCAATACTAGATAGGGAAGAATGATAAACGAACTAACTCTGAGGTCTTTAGTGAGTCATCTGATTTCTTCACCGTGAACTTTTATCCAGAGATCATTTGTATTTCCCTAAATTCACAGAATGAAATAAAGAGTGTCAATGAAAAGCAGATGTTCATCTGACAACCATTAATCACTTTTTTCCCATAAAACACAGTCACATATAGTATTGAACTAGAGTTCAGATTTATCACACAAGTTTGTTTGTTTGGTGTGGGGTTATTCCGAAGATGGATGCAGCAATCCCTCTCACCCTGCAGTTCCTTTTGCAAGTGACTTTTCTACTCCTCTCACCAGACTCCCTTGGAAATTGAGCTAGCTCTGTGACTTAACTTAAAATGTGGTAGAAGGGACGTGAGTGACTTTCGGGCCAGCTCCTTTATATGAAAGTCTGCTCATGAGTTTGACCTCGTAGAAGCCAGCTACCATGTAAGGAAGTCTGGGTTACCCTCTTGAAGAAGCAGCATGGAGAGTAAGGCCTATAAGATGAGAGACTGCATGGAAAAAAAATGCAAGGTGTGCCCCAGAAAACAGCCAGCATTAACTTCAATGCACTGTGAGTGATGCCCTCTTGGGTGTTTCAACCCCAGCTGAGTCACCAGCGAAATTCAGTCACAAGTGACCCAGCCAATACCATGAGGGGTAGCAGAAATCACCCACAGAAGCCTAGCCAACATGCAGAATCGTGAAAAACCATTCACATTGTTGTCTTACGCCAATACATTTTGAGGTGGTTGGTATACATCAATAGATTGCTGAAATATTTAAGATATAAAGTTTAAAAAAACTTGATTGGGTAATGGCGTTGTTACATTTTTCTTGACAGTTAGGAAACGTCCCCCTAAACACTTTGAGTTTAAAGAGTACAGTATCTTCTTCTTTGTGGGGCCACACTCTAATAAAAATCCAAGGGCTGGAAAACAATTGAATTTTTAAAAACCGGTCAAATCTTGTGTGTGTGCACACGCATGCGTGTACGTGGGTATGCGTGCACGCATCCTTCATCATCTGTGAGGTATGCACAGCTTCTTTCTCCTTGGCTTTATGAGTCCTGTCTCTGGTTTGCCCCGCCACCAATTCCACGAACTCAAACATTCACTTGAGTGTCAGCCTTTAACTATTTCTGGGACTCTCCCCAGTATATAAACTTGTACTCACAAGTACTGCTCTCTAGCTGTCTTACCCCTTTTTCCTTTTTTCCTGCTATTGATTCCTGCTGCTGAGGCAGCTGCTGCCCACTGAAGATACTCCAAAGCTGCCAACGACTCTGTTTCTGTGAGGCTGTCTGTTCCTCTGCTAAGTCACCAACGTCATCTGATTTAATGACCATGCAGTATAATGTCTTCTCTAGCCATCTTGCTGCTTCAGCTAGGCTGCGGATCAGGGCTAGCTTAAATTTCCTTTGTCCCACAGAGATTTCAGTAAAACTTTGAATGTATCCTTTCTCTCCCTAAGGCACAGAGAGCGATCAGGCTGGGTCAGTTAACGATCTAAACAAAGGACCCTGAACTGATCACCTTTCCCTTCCGAAGCAACGTTTGAAGTTATCTTGATTCTGTCTTCCTCATATCACTGTTCTGTTGCTGGAGACTCCAGAGATGCCAGCTATATATAAATGGAAGGCTCAATACCAATCAGATTCACACTATAAATGTATTGAAAGACCAATATTCTCCACCCTTCTTAGAGTTATTAACAGTGACTCATGTTAGACTAGAGAAAAGGCCAGAAACCTCGGGATACGCCAGTCTGACACTATTACCTGATGGTCCAAATAAATAGAGACTCGGTAGTGGTGTTTTTTCCAATCGAATGTTAAAATCATGGCTATTAGTAGAGGTTCCTGGAAATGTAGTTTTTAGCAGCTGGTTTGAAGATGGCGATTCCTAATGCCTATTTGTATGATCATCACTTCCCTCCACTGCCTCCACCAACTGATCCCAACTACAGTAGGAATTATGGGAAACAGCAGGTCCTCGTCACTTCTCTGACCTAAAGAGAGAACCCTATAGACTCTGCTCATAGAGGCAGTTGCTAAGGGTTGACTATGTGCCGATGGGGCCTATGTCCGTACTTCTCTTTACCTGTTGTCTACGCATAGGGCCCCCGGCATCTGGACAGAGGCTCAGAACCACTTTTGTTCACTTGTAAAAGACAGTGTAGGACTGACCCTCCAGTTTTCCACTGGAAACTACACCACTTCACATCTTTTTCAATGAACTTACAGAAGTTCTGTCCAGATGGTGCCGAAAGATGCTGATGAGACAATTCTCTTTAGCTGTTGTCAGACCTAGAGCACAGATCCATTTGTGGTGCCAGCAACAAGTACCCTACAGTGTGAGCTCGCTGAGGTCTGGAGAAAATACCTATCCATCGTACCGCCTGTGTGAACTCACACACCCTCCTGTACTTGGGGTACTCTGCTAATGTTGACCTTGGCATGAACTGCATGGTTCTCCTCTCTCCTCCCTGCTCTCCTCCCCTAACCCTGGTCTCAGTGCTTATTTTTTTAATGTTTAATGTTTGAATTAATTGTTTACAGCTTACCCAATATTTTTTGGAAGCCGTTGAGGTATGAACATTTAATACGTAAATAGATAAAGGTGTCACATTTCTTTATACCTGCTTCCATAAAGAACAGAGCCATCTATTCAGAAAAAATACTTAAGATGGGTATCTGTCATACCTCAGACATGTATGCAAGCCAAACCTTAATTGTGACCTGAATAAAGTAATAGGTAAAAATGATCTGGCTCTAATTAAGCCACACCCACTCACACACCCAAGCTACTCCCATCCCCACTCCCAACGTCCTCTCCTAGCTCCATATTCCTGGGCGGCAATATCCCATACTTCTCCTGAGGCCCCCAGTAACTGAGCCGACCAGTAGATCCTTCTCTGAAGTCTGAAAGTCTCTTCTAGCTTCTCTTGTAAAATCGATGCTCTAATGGAAAAGGGCGAGGAGTGCTCTCTCATAAAGTACATGTTTTGACCACTCATTCCCTTCCTCTTGACTTCTTCGTCTCTCTCTATGATGGAATCTTCTAGTTACCTCATATAGTGAGAATCTCAGTCTGGCTAGATGGGGTTTGTGTGGCAACAGCAGTGTAGTGGGGAAGAGATTTGGGCACAAATGATTTTGTCATGTTGGAAGGGTTTCTTTTTTATTTGTTTAACATGATGTGGCAAACTTCAAGAGGCTCAAACTTCAGATACATTCTAGGCAGCAATTTCAATGTAGTTTAGATGTGAAACATTTAATTTAGACTGAGTCAATATTATAATACTACTACTTAATTACACTTTATGTAATTTTTTTTTCAAGTTACTTTGAATATTTAGTCTCTGGTGCTTTACTGTATTTCTTAAAGAAAGCAAGTTCTACATTCAGTGGGATTTGCTGGTGTGGAGCTGCATTTTCAAGGAACTTTGTTAAAGCTTCCCATAGATGTATCAAAGGGGCAACCGGAACACTATAATGTAATAGCTACATTTCAGTGAGGCAGTTCTTAGCAATGAAACTTTGGACAAAGGTCTGAAGTGAGTTTTTGCTCATGTACCCAGATGACATGTCAGTTAACAAATTGTTATTGCACATCTACTATGCACCAGTTTGGGGACATGCAATTTGCAAAACTTATTAAAAATATTAAATAAGTTTCCTTCCCTAACAGTCCTAATAATGTATTGGGGGAGAGAAAAGACCAAAGATATTATGGTGCCCATGTTCAAACTCCACCCTACCACTCTAGGCAAGTATTACTTAGTGTCTCAGTTTCTTTCTCTGTAAAACGGAGTAATAATAGTACCTATGTTATAGATGATCTATGCAAAGTACTTGGAGATGTGCAATAGACTTCGAGTAAACATCCAGACATGTAAGCCCACATTGCCGTGGGATACTCTTATGCCACCGAGAGAGAGCTGTCACCTTGGTTGTGTCCTTTCGGCCCATTCGTTTAGATATCAGTGTCCACAGCTGTGAAAAAAAACAGGTTTTTAATGATCCCCCTCAGCTCTATCAATTTTAGAAGAAAAGGAATTAAGGGGCACCTGAACTAAAGTTGACATCTTTCCTGAGATTAGATTAGTGCAAAGTACCATGGTTAGAAATGCTTTGTAGGGGTGCCTGGGTGGCTCAGTCGTTAAGCGTCTGCCTTCGGCTCAGGTCATGATCCCGGGGTCCTGGGATCGAGCCCCGCATCGGGCTCCCTGCTCCGCGGGAGGCCTGCTTCTCCCTCTCCCACTCCCCCTGCTTGTGTTCCCTCTCTCTGTCAAATAAGTAAAATCTTTAAAAAAAAAAAAAAAAAGAAAGAAAGAAATGCTTTGTAGATCATGGGCACTTGACTAGCTTCTGTGCATCAGTACTGATCTTTCTAGAAGTAGTTTTATAACAAATAGAGCCACGCTGCCAATTGTTGTACTAATGTTCCCACGTGTGTTTCCACTGAGTTAGCTTGGGGTTACTTTATTTTTGTATGATAGCCTGAAATCTCCACCATACCAGAGGGGTTGGCTGCATTTTCAGAACAGCTTCTTCCAGGTTCAACAAATTAGAATCTGTTGATTTGCTTTGACAAAGTAAAGGGTATTTCTGTACTCTCAAGACAGACATGGTCCGAACTTTACACTCCAGTAAGGTAGGAGATATACTTCAGAAAGTTTGGGTAAGAAAAGCCATTCAGACAACGCTGCAATTTGAAACAACCTTAAAACAATTGGATAGGAAAATTTTCATCAGCAAGAATCAATCTCATAATTTTCTCATATAATTAACAATGTATTGATCTGAATGTTATTTTCCTGCTTCTTGATAGAATTTGAAAATTCCTTTACTTCTATTTCTAGTAAATGGCAAGCACTTTAAGAAAGTTTTTTTTTTTAAATAGTTATATTACTTTTCCCCTATGTATTTTCAAATCTTTACCTAATGGATAATATTCTAGCATGGATGCATTCATATATAAACTAGATAGATTGAATGTGGTTACACTGACTTATTTTTGTTTGCAGACTATAGCATCAATAGGGTGTTAGATAATAGCTTTAAAAACTGAAAGTAGAGAACAGTCTTATTAATGCAAACACTTCAAACTCTCTTGTCTTCTTATGAAACATAGTTCATAAAGGTATTGTTCCAACACTTAAAATATATATCCAGATTTTAGTGATTATAGATATTTATGAATTACTTTATTATCCAAAAATGTATGATTTTATCACCCCAAAATGTACAAAAATGTCCACTCTAACTATTTAAAACAGTTTTTTTTGTAGCTAACAGTGTAAAATTTTTGAGAGCATAATGCTTTGATTCTAAGTTCCTTGGACAAAGAATGCTTTACAAATCTAGAAAAAATTAAAGTTTTATTTTTCACTTTTTACCCAAAGATTTGTTTTGAGTTTACTTGATTTTTCTTTTTAAGATAATTTTGAACTAGCCTTTTCGTAAATTAATATAGTATTATTTTTTACAATAAAGTTTTAATTCTATTTTGTTTGCCTAGATTCATACATATAATGTCTGATACTTATTTCAAAACATGTTGGTAAAACATATCAACTACCTGGTAAAAGTATATAAATCATGTGAAAAAATATGACTCAGTAACTTACCAGTACAAAAACACTTCAAATACAATTTTTTTTTTTTAACTTAGAATGCCTGGCTATAAACCCCTGTGGCTGTGGGCTCCCAGGAGTATACTGTTTATTTAGCAACCTGTGATTCAGCCAGCTTGTTTTCTATAAATTTTTGTGATAAATTACACTGGAGACATACTTTCGTTAAATTTGAAACACAAGATAAAATAAATATTCCCATTTCTCCTTCCCCATCCCTCCGGATTGCTCAGTTATCGGGGAAGGTGGATAATTCATCTTCTAATAGCAAACAATGGTGACTAAAAAAATAAAATGCTTTATCAAATGGATACTAACAATGACCTTTTGTTCGGCATAACACATTTATAATAAAACAGGCACATTGGGAGGAAATGCTTATTCATTTGCTAGAACTAGGAATAACAGCCACAACAATAATATCACCAAGGACTGAAAAACAACTTCTTCAGGATGTATAATTAATTAACTATGCTCAACTTACAACCCTTACTTTAAGATGAGCTTGTTACTGACCAACCTCCACCAATAAGCTATTTGGCAAAGATAACTGTTTTGATATGTCAGTTTTTGAAATGTTTAATTAACTGATGACTGGTAGTTTCACTAAATTTATTTACTATACAAACATAAAACAAAACAAAAACTATGATTTTGGAGAGCCAAAAATGAAATATACAACTCACCATTTTTTGTTCTCAAATAATTGTTCAAAGGTGATTCTTTGTCTTAATCAAGAACCAAAAAACCCACTAAAGAAATAAATCACAGCATTACTAATAGAATTGTTAGTGTGATCACTGATCTTGATATACTTAGAACTTAATTCATACCATTCAAATTCAGTGATAACAAAATAATTAAAATGCAAAAAGGCTCCATTTCGTTTAGTTTGTAAGGTTTTTATTTTTTTTTAAGAGTTTATGTATTTGAGAGAGAGAGAGCATGGCAGGGAGAAAGAGAAGCTGATTCCCCGCTGAGCAGGGAGCCTAAAGCAAGGAGGCTCAATCCCAGGACACCCTGGGATCATGACTTGAGCTGAAGGCAGACGCTGAGCCACCCAGGAACCCCTGCTTTTAAGGTTTTTAAAAGGACATTTTCAAAGATAGAGAAATATTTGAAAAGAAAGCAATCCTAATACTCAGATGGTTTTAAAATTTTAACTACAAAAATGACAAAGATTGTAAATAATATTTTTTAGCTTTTTTAAAGATTTCATTTATTTATTTGAGAGAGAGAGAGACATAGAGCATGAGCAGGGGGAGGGGCAGTTCAGTTCTACAAATGTTTGTTGGGCAAGAGCTTTCAATATTGGTTGAGCAAGAGAACTCAGTACTCTGCCAAGTGCGCTGCTTTGACAAAAGTTGGAAATCTATATTTCACCTGCAACAATATCAGCACCAAGCACATAGGGACACCGGGAACTCAAATATTAAGAAATGGAGAAAAAAATATATGCATGTACAGAAGTCTTCAGGTATTGAGCTTCATACATAACAGATTTATGAGTTTAACTGGTAGGTTTTACAAAATAAATATTCAGAACAAGAGTGTACAGCCATGTAATCCTATACTTAGCACACAGTAACTGTTCAGTAAATGTTGGAGTTTATTTTTAGTATCATGAGAAGCATTAAATCTTCCTTGGCTATTATTGGAAGTTAACTTCAATATGTAGTAAAATTATTTGAGTAGTGGAATAAATGTTTAAAAGATAAAGTTAAAGAAAAAGTCATTTTAACCACATTATGAGAGCACAATGTCATGAATGTGGCATGACAGTGTAAAGGATTAAAAGAAAATTAATTATAGCTTGATAAATAGAATTCATTGGAATGAGAACCGATCCTGCTTCAATTAAGTCCATCTAATCAATTAAATCCCCAGTAGTGTATACAGGAACAATGAACAAGCACTTTGGCTGCTAAGATTCTCTGTACTCTTTGTAAAAACTACAGTCTCTTAGGACAGAAGTTCATTTTCACTCAGCTAAAAATTTAAGTAACAAGTGCATCAAAATCATTATCTAAAAACGCTATTGTCCATGTGTGGACACTCCATGTAACGAGAGGGGATATGTGCCAAACTCCAGCACTAGATCTTCAGAGACTATTCTATTAATTAGCTTCATAGTTTATACATTCAGTAATAGAGTTTCTATAAAACTCTTTTATAGATATCATGTGACTTCTATATGAAAGAATTTGCATAACTAAATATGTCAGGTCAAGAAACTCAGGATAAATATTACAATTTATTGTTAGGCCTTGACAGTGTTAGAATATACAGTTAGACATGCAACCTTCAGAGGGATAACAAACTACTCACTCTAGCAGTTTCTGAACCTTACTCCTTGCTTCTCAATACATGCTGTTTAAAATTCCTTTGTGCAATATATCTCACCACATACCTCTTCAAAATGAAGAGTAATTCCTTCTTTGCTTTTCCATGCTAAACATATTGGCCTAAAGATTAGAAGTGGCACTACTGGAAAGTATTTTTGCTTTGAGCTAAGATAAATTATTAGGGACTGGATTTACTCTCCTACTTGATACCACTAAAAAACTTGACAGAAATATAAAAGAAGTTTTCCAACACTGGACACCACACAGTGCAGACAGTGATCCCTGAGAGAGGGGCAACAAACCAGATGAGCCCTCTGTTTGTCCTAAATGACGGCCTAGAAACTTTCTAGAAAGTTTCTTTCCTACTAGAAAGTTTCTAGGATGCAGTGTAGGGAAAAGAAACCCCGGTGAGGTTTAGAGCACTCGGTGAGTTGAGGAGATAGAGCTGGGAATCTGGGGAAGGCAGCTTGGTTGGTATTATCAGCACATAGTCGCAGAAGGAGAGCTGCAGAGATCGTAGAATGTCCCTCTAAAGTCTTCCGCTCAGTACTAATCAGCACACGTGAGAAGGAAACCACTCAAGTTTATGGACAACTTCACCCCAAATGAGCAGAGGGAATAACCCCTGGAGCTCACATAGGACCAGGAAATGTTTGTGCTCCCACCAGCCAGTGTGAAAAATCTCATCTTTCACAGGGTATTGTCTACGTGGTGGGACAAAATCAGCCCTAGACTAAAGGCTGGTACAACGCCTCTTTACAAAGCTTAAAAGGAAGTCTCAAAAGGTTCAAAGTGTTTACAAGTAACTTTATTCTAGACCAAGGATCAGAATATATTTATAGGAATACGAAAATATCCAGTACCCCATTAGGTAAGATTCACCATGTCTGACAGCCAATAAAAAGTGACCAGTTACATAAGTAAGTGGATATAAAGGAAAAACACGCCTGTATATCTCCTCTCATCTCAATACTCTACTCACCGAATACTCCACTTCTGACCCTTCTGGCCACAAAATATATGGGGGTTTTCCCCCACACCAAGCAATTCTGTGACAACAGCTGGGTGTCCTCTGATTCAACTCAATTCTAGCACTATCCACCCGAAGATAGTGTCAAATCCCACCGGTGAAGGGCTCAACCCGACAAGACTGCCCCTCCCCCACTGGACTTCAGGTGCTGATCTCAAGTCCAGATTGTTATCTGTGTTTCTGACTAACTGGCCAAAAATCAGACGTTTCCACAACCCCGTCTTCAGGTCCAATTAATTTCCTAGAGTGGCTCAAAGAACTCAGGAAAATATTTTACTTACTGGATTGTCAGTTTATGACAAAAAGCTATAATTCACAAACAGCCAGAGGAAAGAGATGCATAGAGCGAAGTCTGTGGGAAGGGTCTTGGAGCTTCCATGACCTCTTCTGGAATGTCACTCACCCAGCACCTCCCTGTGTTCACCAACGTGGAAGCTCTCTGGACCTGTCCTTTTGGACTTTTATGGAGGCTCTGTTACACAGACATGATTGATTAAATCATTGGCCATTGGTGATTAAACTTAATTTCCATTCCCTCTCCTCTTCCTGGAGTTCTGGGGAGGGGAGGGGGGAGTGAAGCTGAAAGCTCTAATCCTGTAATCACGTGGTTGGTTCCCCTGGCAACCAGCCTCCCTCTTTAGGGGCTTTCCAAAAATCACCTCATTAACCCAAACCAGGTGTGGTTGAAAGGGCCTTATTATGACTAACAAATTTACCTTTTCCTCACACTTATTACTTAGGAAATTCCAAGAGTTTCAGGGGCTCTGTGCCAAAAATGGAGGCAAACCAAATACATATTTCTAATTGTAAATCACAGCATCATAGTAGAAATAACTCATGTGGAGAAAAGTCAATCAATTACAAACATCTCAAGAAATGACACGGATGATAGAATTATTAGGCAAAAAAAAACTGTTATTATAATTATAGTTCATGCAGTTATGGAATTTTCCCTGTGTTTAAGAAGCTAGAGGAAAGATTGAGCATGTTAAATTAGATGCATGAAAGATATTAAAAACAAAAAAGACCAAATTGAAGTTCTAAAGATGTCTGACATTAAAAATATATATATATACTTATTGGGATTAATAGCAAATTACACACTACATAAGAAAAGATTAATGACTTGAAGACATAACAATAGAAGGTATTTGAAATTAAAAAATACTGAAAACAAATGAACAGACACGAAAAAGTTGTCAGCCAACTTTAGGCAGCCAAAGTGATTTTGGAATCACTGAAAGAAGGGAGAGAAGAGGGAACAGACAAAAAACATTTGAAGAAATCATGGTCAAACATTTTTCAAACTTGATGGAAACTATACAGGCATACCTTATTTTATTGTGCTTTGCTTTATTGCACTTTGTAGATATTGCATTTTTTTTTTTTTACAAATTGAAGGTTTGTGGCCACCTTGCATTAAGCAAGTCTATTGGTACCATTTTTCCAGTAGCATTTACCTACTTTGTGTATCTATGTCACGTTTTGGTAATTCTCACAATATCTCAAACTTCCTAATTATATTTGTTACGGTGATCTGTGATCAATGATTACTACTCACTGAAAGCTCAGATGATAGCATTTTTTGGGATAAAGTATTTTTTAATTAATGTATATGCTTTTTTTAGACATAATGCTATTATACATTTAATAGACTAAGGTATAAAGATAACTTTTATATGCACTGAGATACCAAGAAAATTCATTTGACTTGCTTTGTTACAATATTCACTTTGGGTGGTTGGGAGTGGAATCCCACAATATCTCTGGTTGGGAGTGGTGGTTGGGAGTGTAACATAGTGAATCTAGAACCCTAAAAGTAAAATTATGCTATGCTGACCACAAGTGTAGCTACCATTTGTCATATACAACTCTATTACCATATCATTGACTATAGTTCCAATGCTGTATCTTTCATCCCTTTTGATTTATTCATTCTGTAACTGGACACCTGTGCCTCCCACTCCTCTTCATCCCCTTTTGCCCATCCCCCCTACTCCCTACCCCTCTGGCAACCACCAGTTCTCTGTATTTATGGATCTCTTTCTGCTTTGTTTGTTCATTAGTTTCGGTTTTTAGATTCTACATATGAGTGAAATCATAAGACATTTAGCTTTCTCTGATTTATTTCATTTAGCATAATGCCTTCTACGTCATTCACATTGTTGCAAATGGCACGATCTTATTCTTTTAAGGTTCCCTTGTATACATATATGTGTATGCATGTGTGTAGACCTATATACATCAGTCACAGCTTTATTCATCTATCAGTGGACACTTGGGTTGCTTCCATAGCTTGACTGTCATAAATAATGCTGTAATAAACATAGGGGTGCACATATCTTTTTGAATTAGTGTTTTGTCTTTTTGATATAAGCTATTCTGACATGATATCTCATTGTAGTTTTGATTTTCAATTCCCTGATTAGTGATTTTGAGCGTTTTTTCACAGGTCTATTGGCATCTGTATATTTTCTTTGGAAACTGTCTATTTAGGTATTTAGGTCGTCTGCCCATTTTTAATTGGATTACTTGGCGGCGGGGGGGTGGTGGTGGGTGTTGAGTTATGTAAGTTCTTTACATATTTTGGGTATTAACCCCTTATCAAATATAACATTTGCTTTTCTCCCATTCAGTAGGTTGCATTTTCATTTTGTTGATTGTTCTCCTTGCTCTGCAAAAGCTTTTATTTTGGTGTAGTCCCATTTTTTTGCTTTCATTTCCCTTGCCTAAGGGGACATATCTAGAAAAATGTTTCTAGGCCAATGTCAAAAAGGTTATTGCCTGTTTTCTTTTAGGAGTTTTATGGTTTCAGTTCTCATATTTAGGTCTTTAATCCATGTTGAGTTTGTTTTTGTGTATGGTATAAGAAAGTGATCTGGTTTCATTGTTTTGCATGTAACTGTCCAGTTTTCCCAACACCATTTGTTGAAGAGACCATCTTTTCCCCATTGCATATTTTTGTCTCCTTTATCATAGATTAATTGACCATATAAGCATGGGTTTATTTCCCCATTCTCTACTCTGTTCAACTGACCTTCCAGTCTGTTCCACTGATTTTTTAAAAATACATCTCTTTAAAAGCTATTTAACTGTTCAAAGCAAAAGGAGACAATATATTGTGGGATTTAAAATACATGTAAAAATGGGATGAAACTACACTCTTATAAGATTCTATCCTAAATTTGAAATGGTATATCATTCCTTGAAGGTAGACTATGATCAATTAAAGATGTGTACTATAAACCCTAAAGCCACCACTAAAAACCAAAACAGCCAACCTCATAAGCCAACAAACAAGATAAAATGGGGAAAAAAGTAAAACTATTACCAATGTAGAAGAAATGAACCTTTATAGTCAAGAAACAAGTTTTCCAAAAATATATAATTCTTATTTGTCACTTACTTAGCTTATGAGACCAAGTCTGCCATTTCAAGGAATCTTAGTCACCTCCAGTTTAAAATGCACACGCTTTTAAGCAAAATCAATCAATCCAGGAGTCTTTTCTCTTCTCTCTTCTTGACATCTCCCTGGAGGTGATGCACATTCCTGGGATGTTGTCCTGATGTCAGTGGAGGGCAGGCTTCTGAGCCAGATGCTTGGATCCAAATGTTACCTCTACTATTACTTATCTGCTCTGCAACCATAGGCTGGTTCCTTACCTTTTGTTTGGTGCTTCTCTTTCCTCATCTGTAAAATGGGATATTGATAGAAGCAACTGAGAAGGATTATTGTGAGGATTCTTAAGATAACTTAAGAAAGCACCTACTATAGTACTTTTCACATACTAAGCCCTACACGAGTAACACTTAATATCCGTCTGTGATCATCTCTGCTGTTGCCATATCTGCTGCGGATGTCCCAGCCACGCCACAGGCACTGGAAGGTACCAGGCAGCTGCAGACTTTGCCTTCTGTCTTCATTAGGTACCACCAGCTCAGCCAACATTTCTCTACTTCCCTTGGGAGTTTTAGAAATACTTTTTTAGTTTTCTGGACTGGGGTGGTCAGGACTCAGTGGTGCAGCCTCTAGTCCCATCTTCTGGACACTTCACTCCACCATTGCTTCTCTACTGCTCAGAAATGTCCACTCTCCTTAGGACACACTCCTCAGAGCAAGATACAATTCTTCCTATGTTTCTCTGGGCCACCAGGATCTGGCTTTCAAGCCTAATGTTTCTGCTATGAGCTTAAAACCTTCCATTTGGAAACTCAACACTAAGCAGTGACTTCTGTGATCTTGCTGTAGCAATCCTCCCCAAGGCAGTGCATGTAGCTAGGGAGCTCTCTGTCCACATGCTGAGGGCTGATAGAGGGGAAATAAGAGTGACAAGAAGGGGCACCTGTGTGGCTCAGTCAATTAAGAGTCCAACTCTTGATTTCAGCTCAGGTCATGATCTCAGGGTGGTGGGATCAAGCCCTGCATCAGGCTCTGTGCTCAGCAGGGAGTCTGCTTGAGACTTTCTCTCCCCCTCCCTCTGCCCCTATCCTTGTGTGCGATCTTTCTCTATAAAGTAAATAAATAAATCTTAGAAAAAAGTGACAAGAAGAATCCTAGTAATATTGCCAATTATTACCTGCTCTCAAGGCAGCCTTGAATCTGCTCTGTACACAGAAAAGTTAATCATTCATTTGATTTTAACTGTTACTAGTAACAAATTAGTTACGACGCACCAGAAAATGATTGCCAATCACCAAAGTGCCATGATGCCACAGTGAATAATTGTTGCCTGGGACATCAGGACTATTACCAGACACAGGAAAAACTTTGGACACATTTGGAGAGTCCTAGAAGTACCATATTGACTGACAAGGCCCAGAACATCTGTGGCTACTGAGATAGTAAAGGTAAATAGCATTACCAAACACACAGTCCATTAAGAAATAAATGCCTGTGAAAATTGTATGAAGTACAGTCAACAATAATTATTGCTTTATATGTATCTTCTGAAAATGTGATAAATTTACCAAAATGTTATAGGTAAGAGTGAAAGGAATTCAGCAGAAGGCATCTGAATCATCTTTGCATTTACAATCTACATTAGCCAGAGTCACATTTTTTTTTTCATAGAAAGTGAGAAGTTTGGGGTCATATTCACTAATTTTGGACTGGAAGTTCTGGTTTGTGGTCTGCATTTTAGAACTGCTAGATTGCATTCTACTCCAAAAAGGCATGTGACTTCTGAGCAGAACTCTGTGGTGAAGTAGACAAAGCTTGTCTTCTGCTATGCTCACTTCCCTTTTATGAAGCCCCTTCTCCCATTTACAGGCCCTTCTCCCTCTCACCTCCTCCTACCCTGGTTCTTAGTGCTCTGCTTTAAGTGTCCAGAAGAGAACAGATCACTAAAGCTTCAAGAAAAATTAGTCTGAGAGTTTGTAATTACCCCAAGGGGAGTAACTCAACAAATCTCTAGTGATAGAGATGACGAATAGTGGCATTTCCACTGCTGTCGTTACTGGTTAAGTGAATTATTTTGGTGGTAAATCATACCATTTGAGAGGTAAATGCACCACTAAATCAGTCATCTGATATCCCTACGTGGGTGGACTTAACGCTCCAAAGCTGGTAGGAAAACCATTTTCCACTAGCCATATGTGAGGAAATACACAATCCCAAATTTGATTCCATACTAATAGAGAGGCTGAAGTGTTACTAACAGCAGAGCAAGATGAATGGAAACTTGCAAAGTGGTTCTTTGTTAGGAGCCTGCTACTGACCTTGCTGCTGACCTCACTGCTTTCTCCCAATATGTGTCAATTGAGGGGACTTTTGACTGCTAGACATGAAGAAATCATATAATCAATGAAGAAATCAATGCACAAATGTAAAATGGACTTCCCACAATCTGCAAGACTTGGTGGCAAATTGTACGAGGGATACAAAGACGATTTATGAAGCAATATTCCTGTTTTTAAGTAGCATATGATAACTATCAAGAATGTGCATAGTACATGCTATAGGAGTCAGAGGAGAAAGCAATCCTTGTGGCTGATGTTGTCCAGAAAGGTTTGGGGTTTTTTGTTGTTGTTTTATTTTGTTTTTTTGAAGTTGTATTTGCCCTATTGAGTAATATTGTAGGAAAATAATAGAATTCTTGAAGACATTCTTTGTGTCAGGCACTGTGTTAAGCTCTTTACGCATGTGTAAAATACTTAGACAAATAAGTGGCACGTGATAAATGCTTGGTGAGTGTTATAGTTCTTACTATTGTGTTTTTCCTTCTATATCCTTTCATTAGGAACAATTATTTCTCCCATATTATAGCTGAGAATACTGGGGCACATTAAGGTCCTATAACTTGTAGAAGACGTAGAACTAGTTAGTAATTTTGAACTTAGACACTGATTCCCGAGTCCATGCGTTTAACCACACTCCATATTGCATGGAATCAATAATATTAGTTTAAAAAGGCAGAATTGGAAGGGGGAGTAGATTCAAAGAGCAACAGGGCAAATGAATAGGGTGACAAAGTTCCAGTCTTGTTCAAGAGGTCAGGAAATTAACCAAGGTAGAGGTCTTGGGTTAAAGCTATGGGAGGGGTGGCTAGAAAAAGAATTTAGAACAAATTATGGAGGGTTTTGAATATTAGCTGGGAAGACTATTAAAGGAATTTCAGCTTTAGCTTATATGTACTGGAGAATCAACAATTTTTACACACAAATATACATGCACACACACACACACACACTCCAACATGAAGAAAAATAAACTTTTCTGACGTTTAAGATAGAGACATTATCAGGAGCAACTTAACCATTAGACAGAGTAGGCAGTAGCTAGAGCTCATGGTACTTTCAGGGGCCCACAAAAATGTTTTAATTTTAATGTATTTTAAATCAGAAGGAAAAAATAACTATCATGAGTATATAATGAGCACAGCTTAGATTTTATTCATCTTTATAACAATATGGTCATAAAATGTAATTAAAAAAATTTTTAGTAGAGAACAGGGCAAAAGTGCCTATGGCCCACAAAAGTCATACTGAAACCCTGGATATTATGCTGAATCACCCAGAATTGGGAGTGACTAAGCATAAGTAAAACAGTTAGGAAACTACTAAAATCACTATGCATGAAATAGGGCAGGCTTTGACTAAGTTTGTAACCACGCCAGTTAATGAAAACAATTGCAGATCAAAAGCTCAGAAAAGTTAATAACTGCCTCTGATATATGGGTGTGGTGGACTATGGAACTATTAGTTACAAGTGAGTACAAAAAATGTAAGTTTTCTGCTTCCAGATAATGGGCAGATATATACATGTACTTTATTTGTGTTCCAGCATTTCTTGAAAAGACAGATATATTTTTCAAAATCCATAATAGTGTTGAAAAAGTGAGCCTGAATCAGCAGACCAGAGGAAGTTTTGGGATCTGATTGATAATGAATCAAAAGTGAAAAACTTGAAACTCCTATGCCTGATAGGAGAAGATTGCAGGATTCAAGACAGAATAACCTGGCCTAGGAAGAGAAACTCAGCATAGATTGACTAGTGTCATGATTAATTTAAAGAATTATAAAACACCCTGATCAGTTCTATATAGGGCAGCTGGCTTGAGTGTTCACCTCTAGAATATAAAGCTAATGATAACACTTTCAAAACAAAATGGAGAATCTGCTGTCCCTAGATAGGTGACAAGAAGAAATAGTAAAACTCAACATCGTTTTGATGCTCAAAACACAAACCAAAAAATGTAGAGCCTGGGTGACTTTAAACCCACACAGATATGAGATAAGGGTGGGAGGGGATACTGGGCTCCCTACAGAATTGAAATACACTCAACTGTTACACCTTCTTTCACTTTTTGGCATTTGAAAGAGGTCCCTGCCTTGCTTGCCAGCTTTCCCCCGTGAACACATCACTCAGCATAATCTTGCCCATTTAACTTCAGAGTCTAATAAGCTGTCCCTTTATGTGGGGGGGGAGGGGCTGATAAGAAATCAGACATATACAACTTTTAAGAAAACCTATACTAACTACATATGGGAATCAATGCAGTCTTTCCTTTTCAAATCTGTAAGAACAAAAAAATTTCAATGCATTATCATAAAAGATAATGAACAGAAGAGCTGACTTGCATGAAACTTAAACATTTTAATTCTCAGAAAGATTGAAGAGGCTATTAAAGCCATGAATCAAATACAAGCTTGTACAAAAAAAGGTACAATAAAAAAAATTTCTTTTAATTCTAAAAGATAAAAATTAATTACAAAAACAAACAAGTATGCATATATACATATATATATGGGTCAAACAACAACACTGATAGAGCTGAAGGCCAACTAAATAATATGAGTGCTAAGGAAATGTCCTAAAGAATAGAGGAAACAAAAAGAGAGGAAATATTAAAGATAACTTGAGAGCTATGGAGGATAAAGCCAGAACATTCAATAACTGTCTAAAAACAGAAAGAAAAAAAATAAGTAGATATAACTAATACAAGAACAGTTTCCTGAAGAAAGATCCAAATGTTCACATGGAAAAATCCTTGATGTACTGATCAGGAATAAGGAAACACATGCATGTTAGGACACATCCTGATGAAATTTTTGAATCCCAAGAATAAAGAGTAAATTTTTAAAGTTTCCACAGTAAAAGAAACAAAGCATATAACTGAGACTGAGATGGGTATGGAACTTTTCAGCCTTCTTAGTAAATGCTAGAAAAATGTAGCACTAGCCTGAATGTGCTAAAGGAAAGAAAGGTTTCTAATTAGAAATCTATAACCAACCAAATAGTCTGCAATATTTAAGAACCATAAAGATTTTTGTTGGACATGAAAAGTTACAGTAGATCATTCAGGAAATGAATTACTGAATATGTGTTTCAGGAAAAAAATTACTCAAGATATATTTATTTCATTTGTTCAAAATTAACCCAGAAAGAAGATGTGGTATATATAAAAGTGCATAAATATAGAAACCAATTGACTATATTGTTAAGCCTAAGCAGTTATTAACAAGTTAGCCATAAATTTCAGTGTAGTTCATTACAAAAATAATTCTTAAAATAGTAAAGGCATTACATATAATAAATGAATAAATATAACTCTAAATGATTTAAAAATAGTACTTGGAAACTATGAGTAGGATAGAGGATACATAAGAATCACTTATTCTGTTAATCTAAAACTGTTCTAAAAAATGAAGTCTACTAATTAAAAAAAATACACAGGAGATGGTAGTAAAAGTGAAATAAAGGAATTTTAATGGCATTTCTGTTTCAGAAGAGGGAAAACAGATACTACTTCTTCATATTTAAGAAAAATACAGTTTGTCTTTGTATCTTAAGAATTTAAAATATATGGGCGCCTGGGTGGCTCAGTTGGTTAAGCGACTGCCTTCGGCTCAGGTCATGATCCTGGAGTCCCTGGATCGAGTCCCGCATCGAGCTCCCTGCTCGGCAGGGAGTCTGCTTCTCCCTCTGACCCTCCCAACCCTCCCCCCTCTCATGTGCTCTCTCTCAATCTCTCTCTCTCAAATAAATAAATAAAATCTTTAAAAAAAAAAAGAATTTAAAATATATAATGAAAATAATTTAAATAGCATTTAGAACTTCTAAACTGCTCAAGGTGAAAAAAGGAGCACATAAAATGTGTTTCATTTAGCAGAATATAGGAAAGAAAAGGAGAAGAAAAAGGACAATGAGAGGGAGGGGGAGGATAGGAAGAGGCAAATTGCATATAAAAGATCGCATAAAATGATAAATATAACATGGCAGGATAAAACATATAGTATCAGAAACCACAATAAATATGAGTGGATAAATTTTCAAATAAATAATGACTCACACTAAAACAAAAAAGTGAAAAATCCAATTACATGCTATATACAGGAGACCAATGTAGCATAAAATATTTCCTCACTCAATGGATGTTTCATCTTGTTGGGACATCTGCCTCTGGACTCTTTGTGGAATGGCAAAGGTCTAGGAAGCAGGTGAGGGAGAAGGGATCTGATATAGACACTCAGGAAAATTGGTGGTTTCCAATGTATATATTAAAAAACAAACACTGGGAAAAATTGGCAGCCATGTTCAATTAACTACTAAAGTTTTAATTAACTGAAACAATATAGCATTAGAATATATTAAAAAGGCAGTAGGTTCATATAGTTTTATGAGTGTGTTAACTCAAATTTTAAGAAACAAATACTTAAATTGAATTGTCCAAGTTATCAGAAAAGAAGGAAAGTCTCAAAAATTATTTTATGATGCTAGCAAAATTTGAGTAGGTATGGTACAAAGATATTTTACAGGTCAAAGTCATATATTATTAGTTATAAATATTAACATATCATATACAGTATGATTTAAAAGAGTAATGTACCAAGTCCAAGAAGAATTTTTATAAGGGATACAAGAATGAGGAGGGAGGGGTTCAGAGGATGCAGTGGAATAAGGACAGGAATGAGAGGAGGCCAAGGAGGAGTTGCTCTGAAGGGGGCCTGTGGCCAAGAATTTGAGGAGTGGTTTAATTAATGGCTACAGGTTTCCTAACAAACCTGATATAAAGTTGTTTTTAATACTTACATTGGCTGAGTTCCTAAGTAGGGTTGGACATATGAGGACAATTCTACAGTCTTTGCCAGGATTCCAAATAGAATGGTGGGTGATAAGATATTTTTAATTATTGAGATGTGATCATTCCAAGGACTTCATTTCTCAAAAGAATTAACAGTAGGGAGTAGAATAAACTACCAGGATAGGTCAGAACATAATTTATCTGGTATGCTTAAATCTACTCTGAGCTTCTCACCAACATTTTGAGAGGGGGATACTTCTTCACTAGATATTTTAAGAAGTGAAGGGAAAAGTCATACTAGGGTTACAAACCCCTAATCCTACATAGGCCAGGATGTAAAATAGTTCCTAAATCTAATGGTAACAAACACCGAAGTAAGGAGGTTTCCAAGGTTTAGAGCCTGAGTTATTAGGACCATGGTTGTACTCAAGGCCACAATAGGGAATTTAGAAGGGTAACAAGTTTTAGGGGCATATTAATGGATCAAGTTGAAGTGACTGCAGAACTTCAATGTGTAAATATCCAACAGAGAGTTTAATATGTAAGTCTGAGGTTTGAAAAGATCAGACTGTGTTTATAGATTTGGAAACTATCACACAAAGGAAAACTAGTCTAATTCATGAGAATACATGATCTGAAACAAAGACAATCAAAAGAGATCAGGCCCAAAAATAAAAAATGAAATTGAAATAAAGACAATCTTTAAAGTGAAGCCAGGGAAACAGAAAGATTGGGAAAGAAATACTCTTGCAGACCAAGGGAAAAGAAATACCCAAAGATCTTGTACTATTTATTTATTTTACAAACCTATACTGAGCACATCCTATGTATAAAGTAGATTAAATGGTCCTCAGCCGCTGATGCCTTTCATTTGACTTACAAGATCTCTGTGGTATTTGTCCTTTCAGTTTGACTTATTTCACTTGGCATGATACCCTCTAGGTCCATCCATGTTGTCACAAATAGCAGAATTCCATTCCTTTTTATGGCTGAGTAATATTCCACTGTATATAACACATCTTTATCAAGCCATTTATCAGTAGACACTTAGGTTGCTTCCATATCAGGACTATTGTAAAGCTGTAGTAAACGTAGGAGTGCATATATCTTTTTGAATTAGTGTTTTTATTTTACAAAGTTTGAATTTTGATCTTTTCCCTGGCTAGTAATGTGTGGTACAATAATCTGGTGATTCTAGGGCAGCAGCAGCGAGTCACAGTTCCCAGTCAGCCACATGGTCACAAGGGTAACCAACCATGCACTTACAACCATTCTATACCTATATACCCATTCTGTTTTTCACTTTCTGTAGGATATTCAATAACTTACATAAGAAATTCAATACTTTATTATAAAATAAGTTTGTGTTAGATGATATTGCCCAACTGTGAGCTAATATAAATGTTTTGAGCACATTTAAGGTAGGCAAGGTTAAGTTATAGAATTCAGTAGGTTAGATATATTAAATACATTTTGGCTTATGATACTGTCAAATTATGAGGGGTTTACTGGGATGTAATCCTTTAGTAAATCAAGGATGATCTATATTTAGAAATACTAAGAGTAGGTTCCTCCCATAATCATCCCCACATTCCTTTGTCTTCTCCTCTGTATCTTCATATTTTTTATCTTTTGGCTCATAATTCAGGTTGTTCTGTGATAGAGAAAAATTCCTTATATAGATGTCTGAAAATATCTGTTTGAGGCGTCCAATCTGTAGAGATCTTTCTGAGCTGTTCTAGATGTTGGGGATACAGCAGTGAACAAACAAAACTCTATGAACTCATGGTGTATTCTAGAAAGCAGGACAATCACACAAATAAATACATGATATATTAGTGAGAACAAACACTGTGGGGAAGAACTAAGCAGGGAATGGGTGACAAGTGTGCTGCAGACATGGGGATGGTTGCTATTTTACTTAGAATAGTCAGGGAAAGTCTCTAATAAAATAGCTTTTAAGCAGACACCCAAAGTATGTAATAAAGTGAGTTATATGGCTCTCTTGAGAAAGAACATTCCTAGAAAGGAAAGGGCAAAACCCTTAGGTGGGAGCATGCTTGGAAAATCAATATGTCTGGAGTAAAATGAATGAGGGGAAGTGTCACAAAAGCCATGGCTGGAGTTGGTATAGGGCCATCATGTTGGTCTTTGGAAGACACAAGCAGCACATTTAGTTTTGTGCAGGAAGAAATGGGGAAATCATTCTAAGTTTTCACATGTAAGAGTGAAATAATCTATGTTTTAAAATGATCACTGTCTGTTGAGGGGTAAGGGGGGACCAATCAGGATGTCTCGGTGTTTAAAGAACTTCATTTACACAATTTGTTTACAACTCCTAAATAAATTCACGGATGGTATAGTAATGATTATGGAATAAATGTTTGAATACCCCCCACACCAAGTTCATATGTTGAAACCCTAATGCCAGTGTGATGGCATTTGGAAGGTGAGGCCTTTGGGAGGTGATTAGGTCATAAGGATGGAGCCATCATGAAAAGCATTAGTGCCCTTATAAGAAGAGGCCGGAGAGGTAGCTAGCTCTCTTTCTGCCATGTGAGGATACAAGAAATCAGAACTATCTGCTATCAGAAGTGAGCTCTCACCAGAATCCAATCATGCTGGCACCCTCATCTCAGACTTCCAGCTTCCAGAACTGTAAGAAATAAATGTTTGATGTTTAAATTACCCAGTCTATGGTAGTTTGTTATAGCAGTCCAAATGAAGACAGTAATCAATTCATAGTTCACATAATGCAACTGACATTGATGGTTGTCCCCTCAAATCTGTCCTTCTTCCTTAGTGTATCACTCTGCTAGAACCATACAAAGTATCACAGACTGAATGGCTCAAACAACAGAAATTTATTGTCTCACAATTCTAGAACCTAGAAGTCCAAAACCAAGGTATCAGCAGAATTGGTTCCTTTTGAAGACTCCTTTGGCTTAGAGAGTGTTTAGCACATATGTTTTCACAGTCTTCCATCTGTGTGTGTCTGTGTCCCAATTTTCTTTTCTTATAAGGACAAAAGTATATCAGATTAGAACCCACCCAAATGGCCTCATTTTAACTTAATAACCTACCTAAAGACCATATTTCCAAATGCAGTCACATTCTGAGATCCTGGGGGCTAGAAATTTAATATATGAGTTTTGGGGCCATACAATTCAGCCCATAACTCTAAGTAATAGAGTTGTGGCTAGAATGTAGCTGCCAAGTCATGGACTACATTTTCCAGCCTCCTTTGCAGATAAGCATAGACACTTGGCTAAAATCTCACCAGTGAAATGTGGACAGAAGTGATGAGTTTCACTTCCATACTTCTAGCCAATCCATATAAAATTACAAGTATATTCCTCCATGTCTCTTTACTCTTCTGGCTAAAATGGCAATGAAGAGAGCAACCTTGGAAAATAAAGGGTTGAAGATGGTACAGCATACGTCAGCTTGGGTTCCTGATTATCCATATGAAAAGAGAAGGAACACTTAACCTGGATTATGACATGAGAGAGAATAAAATTCTATATTCATTGAGCCATTAACTTACTATTGAATACCTTGTTACTATAGCTCATGTACCTTAAATAATATACATGCCACTCTGGCTACCTAGTATTATTAACCAAAGGGAAATTTTAACATTAATCTTTAATTTGAGTAGAGTTGTTAATATTAGAGCCAAGAAAACTTATGAAATACACATAACCCAGATTATGAACTTAAATTGTAATTTTTTCTTAATTATAGACATTTATGAATGCAACAAAGTTAATTCAACAAATTGGTGCCATGACTATGGACCAAATTCAACCCTAGACTCTGGCTGTAAACAATCCAACAAGCAAAGTAGATGAATACCACACCATCTTTGTCCTCAAGTTGCTCAAAATCCTTTGGGGAAGCTATGGGTAAAGAAATTCTCTGATATGTCACCTGCCCACAGAGGAGTGCGTAAGATCTGCTTGGCGGGGAGGTCTTGAAAACTTATAAATTCTAGATGGGCACTCGAGCTGGACCTAGAAGAAACTGCAAGGATTAAGGATTCAAAGTAGAAAGTACAAAAAATGTAGCTTATGAAAAATCCGGGGAAAATAAAATATTTTAAGTAATTGTTGAATGAAAATAATTTCCATTAGTTCAAAATTGGTATAGAAAAACCTATATGAGAGAACCATTGCCAATTTTCCAAAATCAGAGAAAATGCGCTTACATTTAATCAGGAAATTTGATTAGTCTTGAGGAAGACTTTCTGAACTGGCAGGTGATAAAGTACTAGCTCTGTTCCTAGAGAATGCTTAAGAGTATGGACAAATCCCTGGCCTGGGCTGAATAGTTTCCATCCGTCTTGAGGCAAGAATGTACAACAGGCAACATCTTGAGGCTGTTTCTTTGCCCAACGAGGGTGAGGGGGGAAACAAGAGAACCTAAAGAATGTGAATTATATAATTTAATTCTCATGAAAACCTAATTATTCCATTTTACTGGAGAAGAAACAGTTCCCAGAAGTTGAGTCCAAGCTCAGATAACTAGTAAGTGAAAGAAGAGAATTCAGTTTGTCTGGGTCCCATGCCTACATTCTTTCCAGTAAGTCTCCTACCTTGCTTTCTATAACCCCTCAATTGCTGTGGGAACTACCTGGATCCCCCCCTTGCTGCAGCTTGTTTTCCACGGCTCTATCATACATAGCTGCGTGTCTGCGCTTTGGGGCCCAGATACCTAGGTTTGAATCAAAGCTTCTTCTACTTATAAACTGTAGAGTTTTTGCTCAAATTCTTGCCCCCTCCTTTTTTTTTTTGCAAAATAAGCAATATCTGCTGCATACAGTGACCTCACGTGCAATACCTAAAGCAACCACAACGCAGAGTAGGTACACAGTCTGTATCTCTTGGCCATTAACATAGAAATTTTTTTCTTCCGATAGCCACATTTAATTTTGCAGATACTGCCTCAGTATGTAGTGTTAACCCACACAATAAAAAGCAGGAGCTGAAACTCATTATGCAAGTAGCTGTAAATATTTTTAAGGATTATCTTAAAGTTTATTGGCCCCAAGTAAAATAGTATATAGAACGGTAAACCACAGATGTGTGAGGTTAAGATACGGGAACACTTCAGCTTTTGCCATTTTAACTCTTGGAGTACCACAGCTACTTTTTATTTTGCAAAGCATGTTGTTGCATGGGATCTCACGGAATTAATTCTTCCCATATTTACTGGCCTATAGACAATCAAAATCCCAAAATGGAGCAGGAGTTGATTCTGTTATTTACTATTTTGTTTGTTTTCATCGCTCTGTTTTTTATGTCCTTGTAACTCATCTTTTCCATTACCAATGAATAATTGTAGGCCTCAAATCTTTATTTTTTCTCTCCTTCCTCCTCTCTCTCCTTACATCCATGTGAATGTCCCACATCTGTGCATCTTTGTCTGGGCACTGTTTCATGGCTTTCTCCCTTGTTTGTTAACTGTGTCTATCATCCCAGAGTGTGCATACCATTCCTGAGATGAAGCAACAGACTAGATGGATTGTAAAATTTATATAACAATGACTGATAATCCTTAGCCTTCAATTCCAAAATCCGAGGTGTTTCTTGCTTACTCTGTTAGCCAGGGACCAATCTGTTGGCCTTTTGGCATTTTAGTAGTAATTTTAGATATTCAGGTGTTTCTCCTTATCCTAGGTGACCTTACAATAAATGGAGTGTTACCAATAAGTATGCCAAGACCATAGGTATGAATAGGGTGACCCCAAATCCCCTCTAATCCCCAAATCTCCCCAGCCATCAATAAAGGAGATAATATTCCAGACTAAGAATTTTATGTTTCAACCTCCTCCATCACTATTGGCTATTTGTGTCCTTAAGTTTTTAAATCTATCATCTTTTAGCTACAGTCACAATAAAATTTAAACTCAGTAGTACTATTATAATAATCAACAACTCATATAATTTTTAATTCCATTTGAGATTTAAAGACAGTGCTAAAACTTACTCATAGCAATTTGCTTTTAAAATTTAATATTTATAAGCCAGTAGTTCACTGCTGCATATATATTCAACTGAAATGTGTACACGTATTTACATATCAATGTGAGAGTATTTGTAACAGTGCTATCTGTAGTAGCCCCAGAATGAAGATTATCCAAATTCCCATCAATAGTAGATCCCATAAATTCTGATTTGTTTACACAATGGAACACTATACAGCCATGAGGATAAACAAACTATAGCTACACACAACCCTATGGGAGCCAGATACAAGTTAGTGCATACTCTATGATTCCATTTAGATAATGTCCAGAAAGAGCTAAAACTAATCTCTGGCATTAGAATCCATGAGAGTGGATGAGGGGGCATGAGGGGGCATGGAGAGACTTCAGGGTGCCATGGTAGAAAGAATCCAGGATTCTTCTGGGGGCTGGCTAAATGAGTGTGTTCAGTTTGTGAAGCTTGTGAAGGGTCCTAATGCTATATCCGTATGATCTGTGCACGTTTAATACATGTCTTGTACTTTGACAACATTTCAAAGATAGACAATGATATATAATAACATAATCTTTATACATATATAAATATTCCTCTTAAGAAAACTGGCATTACTTTTTTTATGGTATGGAGGCCAGGCTTTTAACAGATGAAAAGGGAGAATGGAAATTTGAATAGATTGAACACACTAAGCAACAGTCACCAAATGTTGAGGGGAGCCCTCTTTAAATTAAAAAAAAATACAAAATTAAGCACAAATTGGGTATTTAGAACAAAAAAAATCACGAAGTGTGATAAAACATTTTTAACTGCCTGAAACACATTTATGAAACTTACTTTCCCACATGTTATAACTGCAAATTCTTTCATTGCCTCTTTCTAGGATATGCTTTGTAATATTTTCTACAAGGAGACTACAAAGATTTTTCCCCCCCTAATGTGGTTGATTCAATACCTTTTTATTAAAAAAAAAGAGAGAGATTTCACATACATTTACTGTTGTGTTGCTACAAACTTAGGTACTACAAACACAGAAATTCTGATACATTTTATTTCTTGCAATTCCCGTACAAAGGAGTGGTGCTTTTTATAATTTTATACCCCAACACCAGAGAACTTCCATTTGACTAGGAATTTTTAAGAAGTTAATCTTCCACTTGAAATGTTACCAAACAACCAGGAAGAATTTCCCATAGACTAGCCTCTTCAGTCCTCACTGCCTACGTTCTCACAGACCCTGAGCACAGGACATGTTTAGAATGCAAACATCTTTGTGTTAAGGCGCTGAGTGAGTCTACGCAATAGGCAAGAGGGCTAGTCCTGGTTTCCCTGCCCCAGGACAGCTAGCAAGAACTTAAATACAGACAGAAGTGATAAATATATCCCACTAACTCCAAACTAAATATGCCCAAGTCAACTTCCTTCTAATTGGATCTCAGAAATGCCCAAGACCGCTCCAGTCCCCTCCACACAAGAAGTATGACAGAGACTAAGGTGGGGTGGGAAATAAGAGCAATCTCAACCACCTGCTGTTAAAATACTTTACTTCTGAAAATCTTGCAGAAGCAAATGACCATATGAACCCAAGTGCCATCTCCCTCTCTGGTGCCTTGGAAGACACTGCTGCAAGCTTCATTTGCTTCTGTGTAAACCCACCTCTGCTTCCTCATTTGCCTCCCTGGCTGCATTTTGCTTTTCCTGGAAGTGAGCTCTTCGTCTCTAATTACTGTCAAAACACTGCACACACCTACAGTTGGCTCCTTTGTCGGCTGCGATTGTTTTCCCACAGTCAACAATCTGTGTGGCATTATTAAAGTTTCTCCTTCAGTGACTTTTTATAGAATTTCATCTGCCTGCTCCCCTGGGCAGCCCACTTTAGCTTAGTGGACAGCAGCTGGTGAGGTGTCCGGCTTTTGTTACCAACCATTGTTAGAAGATGACCAGCTGAGCATGGCTAAGAGGCGGCCATTAAGCTTCGAGGCAGTCTGAACTGGCTGTGCTTCAAGGCCTTAATGGTTTGCTCTTGCCATTTGGTGCCGATTTGATGCTTGTGAATAGGGTGGAGCCCTATGGACACACTAGCAGCTGTATTTTCAGCCTTCACTCCAATTACACAATTCCTTTTTTTTTTTTTAGCATGGGTTATTTATTTATTTATATGACAGAGAGATAGAGAGCACAAGTAGGCAGAGAGGCAGGCAGAGGGAGAGGGAGAAGCAGACTCTCCACTGAGCAGGGAGCCCAACGTGGGGCTTGATCCCAGGACCCTGGGATCATGACCCGAGCCGAAGGCAGCCGCTTAACCGACTGAGCCACCCAGGTGCCCCCCGATTACACAATTCCTAATTCAACTCATCACTTGCCTGGACAGGAACTGCTGTTAATTCAACTCATCACTTGCCTGGACAGGAACTGCTGTTAATTCAACTCATCACTTGCCTGGACAGGAACTGCTGTTATTTATTCGTACTGACTCCTGACTCTATTTTACACCTTAAATAAGTACTCAGAGCTTCTATTCCCTTTCACCCCATAATGTAGATTTACTAATACGATAAACATTTGTGCTTGCCATGGATTTTACAAGCACTTATTAGAGGAATAGTTGCATAGAGAAAATATTTACTTAATAAATGAATTTCTGCCATTTAGTGATATTCTGTGCTGAGTGTCTTCTTTCTCTTCAGCCTAAAAAAGTACTTCATTATTCCAAATTAATATAAAGCTTTTGCATGCAGCACTGAAATTCATTTAAACTATCAACACTGGATTAAATAAAATGAATTTCTTTTATGCTAGCGCTCAGAGAATCTTTATTGAATATGTCGACAGTGGCCATTGGAAGAAGTTTTTTAATTTCTAATTCTTCCTTTTGCTTAGTTGTACTAAACAAGCACTTGTGCTCTGTGTTGCACACATAATATTTCATTTAATTCTCACAACAAAACTTTAAGGAAGGCAATATTGTCTATGTATTAAGGAAACTGAGCTTTAGACAAGGTATAAACTTGCCCATATTCCCATTGGAAATAACTGGGGAATCTGATATTCAAACATGGGTCTGCTGACACAGGCTGGTGTTCACCCCACTTTTCATCTTGTAGAGTTAGTAGTTTGGTAAGCAAGAAGAAACCAGAAATAAAAGATCATTGTTTTTAACAATCCTCTCAAATCTAGATGAAGTAGAATTATGTTCCTACCAAAAAATATTAATTTATCATCTCCTAATTGTAAAAACAATTTCATCCTCATCATATTAAACATGCCTTGAGTTACCGTTCAGTTGGGCTTGTACTTTTTAGTAAATTTATTTTATTTTGGCTATTCTAATACCTGTCATGCACTTTCAGTCAAAGTGTGGCCACATACCTGAACATGTTCTGAGATATTTGTTCAAATGAGGAGTTCTAGGCCTCATTGCAAACCTACAGAATCATACTTGCTTGTGCTAGGGTCAAGAAATCTGCATTTTTACACTAACAATTAGATTGCGATTCTAAAGAGCACTAAAAGTCTTTAGTGCTTGCAGTGGTTCATATTTCTTGGCTAGTCACATATATGTTCCCTTAAGATATTGATATGGACTCTCAATGTAACTGCTTCTCTGAGAAAGAGTCCTCTGGTAGTCATTAGCCTTCTTCAAGAGTATCCTGATTCTTGGGCGCCTGGGTGGCTCAGTCGTTAAGCGTCTGCCTTCGGCTCAGGTCATGATCCCAGGGTCCTGGGATCGAGCCCCGCATCGGGCTTCCTGCCCAGCAAGAAGCCTGCTTCTCCCTCTCCCACTCCCCCCGCTTGTGTTCCTGTTCTCGCTGTCTCTCTCTGTCATATAAAATAAATAAAATCTTTAAAAAAAAAAAAAGAGTATCCTGATTCTTCTCTGTCAAGGCACAAGATGAGATTGCATTCCCCTGCACCCTTGAAATCAGGTGTAGCGTATGACTTCCACTGGCCAATAGAAATGAGTGGAAGTGATGTGTTCTCCCTTCCCTGGCTCAAGGAACCATCTACACTCCAGACAGTGGAGGCTTTATCAGTCTGCATTCCTGCATGAATATGAGATGAAGTAGAGCCCCAAACTGAGCCCCAAAGGATCTGGCAGAATGGAAGACTAGCAGGATATTAGTTCTTTTCCAATATCATTCTGCACTTACACCTTAGTTGTAAAAACACCAATTTTTTGTTAGTCACACTACTTTTCAGCTAAAAGACTAAATTTTCCGGTCTACTTTGTAGCTAGATATAGCTATTATGTTAAATACTGGCTATGAGATATGAGTGGCAATTATATTTCATTGCTAGCAAGTATCCTTAAAAGACGATGGTGCTCTCACCTTCTTTCCTTTTTCAAGCTTCCTGGAATGTAAATATAATGACTAAAGTTCCTGCAGCTCTCTTGAGCTATGAAGTGAGTTTTAAGATGCAAACCACATTAAACAGAGCAAAAAAGGGAGAGGGAGCCTGGGTCCATAACAATGTGAGGCTTCCATATTTCCCTGGAAAGCCTACCCCTGGATTTATTTTATATGACTGAGAAATAAACCTGTACAAATCACTATTTTCAGACCCTTATTTCCTACCCCAGAATCTTATTCTCTCTGGGACAAAGCATGATATCTACTTGTAGTTAATTATTAGCCAGGACTCTGCCATTAACTAACTTTATGAGTTTGGGCAACTACTTCATAAATCTAGGCATTGGTCCTCACTTGCAAAGAGCTGATCATGAGTACTACAGCTATATCCGATGACTGCAGGTTACATGCCTTCCAGAAGAGGGATGTGATTCCTGTGCGTGTCAGCCAGGCTCCTAAAATGATACTCTGCATTTTCTGGGCCGCTTTGCCAGCTCACCCACAATCAGTGCAGCACTGCTCAGCATCCTGTCAAGATAGATGGAGTTTCTGAGGGATTGCTAGCCTTACTCAAAAACAGCGGCAGGAGTGATTTTGAACTCACCGAAGTGATTGAACCCACCAAAGCCCCATAAGCATTTCCTACAGGAACTTCAAACTAGCTGATGAGTACATTTATTTTGGCACTCATTTATTTAATGTAAATCATACTGATCAAATTCAAATGAAACGTTGCTGTTTTGCGGAACTTCTCTGATCAGCAGAATTCTGCTGTTGGAAGATTTAGAAGTGGCTGAGCTCAATAACTGGATTTTACATTTGAGGAAAATAAGCTTCAGAGAGCAGACACAACGTGAATAATCAAGAGCCACCCAGCTAAGCTCATGTTAGAAGGGAGAGCTCCTGACTCTCAATCCATGTCTTTTTTTCTAAACTAAGCTTCCCCAATGGCCCCTGCATTCTCCTTTCCTCTGTCTGAACTTTTATCTTAGCTCCATAGCACATACCCAGCAATTAGCTGGAGTCTTTCAAGCTGAGTCCGAGTTTTGCATCTATTCTTGTCTTAATAACTTCTCCAGCATTTAAAAAAAAAAAAAAAGTGTCCCCTCTTGATGTTTTTCTCCTGAATTCCTGAAGCAAATGGCCTCTCTAATCATTTGAGCATCTATACTCTCTCCCAGCCAGTTGCCTGCCTCCTCTTAAAATAGGCCTAGTTCTTTCCTATCTTTACATAATCTACGGCTTTTAATGTTTTAAATAGAATTTATTGGACCATGTGAGCGTTCAAATTCTTCTTCATTTTCTGGGCAGCTTTGTTCAGAGATTTTATTCAAGATATTTTGCTTCATTACTTTGCCTTTTCTTTTTCTATCGTTTGTCATTCTCTGGTTCTCCCTTTTTCACCTCACCACATTTCCTGTTGTTGATATAAATTATCTTCGAATCCCCAGTGGCTTGCAGAGTGCCTGGTGTATGTGGAGTATTCTGTAAAGTTTTTGAAAAAAGAAATAGTAAATGGCTAAGATCATGATAGCCACTAGGAAATCTGGCTGTTCATTAAGTATCCTTCAGGTGGAGGGGCGGCTCAGTCACTGGGTGGCTCAGTCACTGGAAGATTTAGAAGTGGCTGAGCTCAATAACTGGATTTTACATTTGAGGAAAATAAATAAATAAATATCCTTCAGGTGGAACGATAGCTATGTATACAAACACACTTGTGAATATACATACAAAGGAGGAGCTTGACAACTTAAGTGTTCGTTGTGTACCTGTCTCGTGCTCGCTTCGGCAGCACGTATACATTCTGTACCTGTCTCTGTTTTACGCACTGCACATGGTATTGCCTCACTTGGTAATAATCATAATAGCCAATACAGACAGTGCTCCAGATGTGCCAACTACCTCTTCAGATCACTCCAATATGTATTCATTTATTTATCCTCACCAGAATTCTCTGAAGTAGGCACTTTATTACCCTAATAAAGACATAGAGATGGGGGGCCTGGGTGGCTCCGTCGGTTAAGCGTCTGCCTTCAGCTCAGGTCATGATCTCAGGGTCTTGGGAATCGAGCCTCACGTCGGGCTCCCTGCTCGGTGGGGAGTCTGCTTCTTCCTCTCCCTCTGCCTCTCCGCCTTGCTCGTGCACACTCTCAAATAAATAAATAAAAATTTTTAAAAAGACATAGAAATAGCTTCTGCCTTCACACAGCAAGTGAGTAGCAAGCAGAGTAAGAACTTGTACTTAGGGCGCCTGGGTGGCTCAGTTGGTTAAGCGTCTGCCTTCGGCTCAGGTCATGATCCCAGGGTCCTGGGATAGAGCCCCACATCGGGCTCCCTGCTCTGCGGGGAGCCTGCTTCTCCCTCTCCCACTCCCCCTGCTTGTGTTCCCTCTCTCGCTGTGTCTCTCTCTCTCAAATAAATAAATAAAATCTTAAAAAAAAAAAAAAAGAACTTGTACTTAGATGTTCTGATTCCAGAGTCTATAATCTTAGGCCCTCACATTATACAGCTTATTACCAAAGATCTTATAAGTAGAGTTGATGCCTCATAACAAAAATTTACTCTACATTCTATCCAAAGCACCACTGCAAAAACACCTTCCTTACTGGCTTGCATAATAAGTGACTAAAATGCTTCTTATTTAGTCATAATCTTTACAGAAGGTACTTGAACAATGGGAAAACAAAAAAACACAAATGTGTCATAAGGGGTAAATGACATAAAGCTCTAGCAAACCATTAACATTTGAGCATGATATAGTTTACCAGATAAACCTAACTGATTTTTGACAGACCCTTGAGGAAATACAAGATAGCACAGTGAGTTTAAGATGCTGGGGAAGATAGAATCTTGAAATGTCAAAAGAGTGGGAGAGAAAGACCAAGGAGGAGGGTTACACTGTAGTATATTTAAGGAAAAGAAAAAAGACAGATTGGAAATTTGGACAAAATAAAAAGGATTTGAATATGCTACCACCAGAGTATTCTATGCTGCTTGGCCACTCCTATCTCACCTGAAAGTACCTGATTTTGAGTATATTTATTTTCTTTTAGGTTCTGTATCTCACTTGGAGTCATATCTTTGGGATCAGCTATTTCTTTTTTTAGGTCTGGCTGCATATTTTAAAAAGTATTATTAATAAGTATAATTTAGATAGATTTTTGTCACCTAGAAGAATAATCTCCAATTTTATAGTATGGGAAAGCTGAATCTATTATATAGAATTTTATTTCAGCACTTTTTATTTATTAACATCAAAGTTTCTCCATATACTGAGGTGCTCCTGTGAGGATCAAAATTTTGCTTCAAGATATATAGCCTTTGAAATAGGTATTCCTGGGTGATAGGCAACCTCTGGTCTCATTTCATGCCAACTCTGTGCCTTTTAACGTTTTAATAAAGAATAATTGGTTTAAGCAAATTTTAAGTAATCCCTTATGTATGAAACTTCACATTACATATTTAGCAAAGATATTTAACATTATTTGTTATCAGTTTTGATCTTATGAGCCTTTCAAATCAGTAAATCTCTTTTGTTTTCTCAATCTGATGAGTTTCTACATGTATATTAGCCATGAATTAGCCATTTTTGTTAGCAGTTCACTGGTTCAATAAATCATGAATCTGGATAAAGAACTGAAAATTTAAACCTCTTTAATCTGGATGACATATATACTGGAAAAGAAAAATTCTTAAGTGAACAGTAGCAAATTCCATGTATTTGGAAGAGGGATTCTATCAAACATTTCTTTAATCTGTTGGATTTTAAAACAATTTAAAGTTATATGAGTTTGCCTACATAGTCAACCTCAGACAGCAGAACTTTCTCTGGAAGCCTTATTCAGGATGTAGTCCTGTGTTTCCTTTCCTTTTAATAAAACTAAACTCAAGATTAGACACTGGGTGGCCTTTCTTTCTTTCTTTCTTTCTTTCTTTCTTTCTTTCTTTTTTCTCTTTCTCTCTCCTTCCTTCCTTCTTTCCTTCGTTCCTTTCTTCTTTCTTTCTCTTTCTCTCTCTCTCTCTCCTTTCCTTCCTTCCTTCCTTCCTTCCTTCCTTCTTTGATAATTTCTAAATATGCACTCTTAGGGTGCTAGCAGTTACATGGATTTCAGATGAACTTTAACTTTCATTTTGCAAGGCACTATCATAGAAACAGAGCATTTGGAGAAGTGTGACAGGACACCAAAATATGGCTCTTCCTGTCTGGGGATTTAGACCAAGTCCCCAAAGCTGAGAATAACAAGTACTCCCTTGTTAGACAAGATGGACCATTTATAAAGGAAGTGACAAAAAATGGCTCTGCCAATGTGTATCAGAGAATTCAGTAGAAGGTAAGTGATGGGAGAGTGAGAGTTATTTAAAGAGAGAGTTACTTATTCCTTGACTTGAGGAAGTCTTCTCAGGAGAGGCAGACTTCAAGAGAGCCATGAAAAGTACTTGGCCTGTGAGCTCTGAAACTAAGGAAAACATAGAGATTAAAATGTGGTTCATGTCTGGAGAAGTCAAATGACCCGCAAGGTTTGCCAAAAGTCAAAGAAAAGAGAGGATTTGAGTAGAAGCAAGGTGAATCTCCACATGAGATGAAACAAGGGCACGTATCTTCTATGGGCCAGAGATGGCCCATGGAAGGTAGGCTGCTGTGAGCCCTTTTCACAGGTTTTCCCCCAAAAAAGATCACTGGAAGGCTAACTACCAGCACAAGAAGATGGATTGCCAGAGGCCAGGGCTTGACAGAATCATATCTGGCTGGGTAGAGGAAATTTCCCTAATGCCAGGGAGCAGCAATGGGATATTCCAGCAAGATGATCTCCAGGGACCCACAGAAGCATCTCATTGAAGAAGCAGCTGATCATCTGACATACCCAGGAGATACCAACACCTGATTACAGTCAAACAAGTCTAATAAGAAGTTGTCCATCCCCTTCCATCTCCCTCTTCCCCCTGCTTTAACACTGGAGGGTCTAGGGTTAGGAGAAATGAGAAAAAGAGCAAAGTGAAGAAATAATGAAGACGTCTATGACTCCACCGTGCAGCCTGGAGTAAGCTGGGGAAGAGGCAAAGACATAAAGCAGATAAGAATGAGAAATTTAAGTTCTAATTATGGGTTGAACTGACTTGTTATTACATAAAAGTGAGATTATGTTTTCACATCTGATAGGGTCCTAAAAGCTCTGGCATTTTCTGGAGATTTTATCCACTATGAAGAAGGATGAATCAATAGACTAAGTTTAATGGAGTATGTAGAGAAACAATAAAGTTGCCTTCCTCTTGAAGCCTACTGAGTGCGACTCAATAAACTCATTAGAAATTATATAAATTTAGAAGAAAGAGAACCAAAAATCCCATGGTTATATGGGAAAAAAATCAGTCTCTAAAACATCTCAATATTTCTTATCACAAAGATTCTCCATAAAATGAAAAAAATTAATTTTAGGAAAGCCTCTTTGAACTCTGAAGCTCAGGTAAACTATTCAACCAGAACATTAGAGCTGGAAAGTGTCCTTAGCAGTCAGAAAATTTTGTGGTGGTTATTAACTATAAAAATAGTGGATATCAAATAATCAATACTTATCACTTTGAATATGATCTGAAAATAGTCATGCATGAAACCAAAACATAGCAAAGAGTATATTAATGTTTTTATTTGTGTCCTGCTGCTGCCATGACAAATTTAGTGGCATAAGCAATACAGACTTTATGATCTCACAGTAGGTAGGAACTCTGATGAGCTTATCTGATTCCTCTGCTCCAGTCTCACAAATCTGAAATCAAGATGTCGACAGAGGTGCGTTCCCCACTGGAGGCTCTAGGATGGAATTCAGTTTGTTGTGGTTATAGGACCAAAATATTTGTTCTCTTACTGGCTGTTAGCTGAAGGCCATTCTCAGCTTCTAAAGAATGCCTCATTCCTTGGCTAGTAGCCATCTTTCTCTGTCTTCAAAGTTAGAAATGGCAGGGCAAGTTTTTCTCATGCTTCAAATCTCTCCTATACCTTCTATCGTCACATCTCTCTGTAGCTGGAAAGGTTCTCTGCTTTTAAGGACTACAGTGGTTAAATTGGGCCCATCTAGATAATCCAGAATAATCTTTCCATCTCAAGGTCTATACTCATAACTGCATCTGCAAAGTCCCTTTTGCTGTGTAGGGTAACATACTTGTAGGTTGTAGGGTTAAGAGTATGGTCATCTTTAGAGAGCCATTATTCTGCCTACCACAGTGTTAATGCCCTGACAACTTTTATTTTCATTATGAAATAAATGATTAAGGCATCCCTGGAGAACAAATTAGGCAGTGGTGTAATCAAGAGAATAACAGTTGGAATAGCTACAATGGGGAGTGAGAATAGGGGTAAATAGGAATTATTGAAAAAAAAAAATACCCTGTGGTGGAGATAAGGGATTAAGTGAGGGCTAAGCACCATTTGGCAACAAGCCATGCATGACTAGGAATCATGCAATTATTACACATGCTTATCTGAGAAAGCATCATTAATTTAAAATTATATCTACTTGTTCTTCTTAGGGAATTTACTTGTGTCTGAGTAATTTTCATCATGAATTCTTAACCTTTGTTGAATGGTCAGACTCATTAACTTCCAATTAATACATAGCTATGGTTGCTGAAAAATGGAATTAATTCTTTTTTCTTTTTTAAAGATTTTATTTATTTATTTGAAAGAGAGAAAGAGTACGAGTGGGGGGCATGGGGAGGGGCAGAGGGAGAAGCAGGCTCCCTACTAAGCAGGGAGCCCAAGGTGGGGCTCTATCCCAGGACCCTGGGATCATGACCTGAGCTGAAGGCAGATGCTTCACCGACTGAGCCACCCAGGCGCCCTAATTCTACTTTCCATTTGATAACCAGAGCATTGATTTTCAGCAGAAGGACAAATAGTACCAGGGGTTGGGGGAGAACATAGGTGGAGTAGGAGCCTCTGAATCTTCAGAAGACTAAGAAGATTGAAAAATTATATTCAGTATGTAGTTTAATGTTATATTTTAGAAAGGAAAAATACTTATAAAATTAGAAATATGAAATATAGACTGGCGAGCAATTGAGATTCTTAAATTTATCAAAAAGGGATTTTTTAAAAAAATTGAAAAACACTGATTTAGAGAAGACCCCTTAGCTTTCATTAACTTTTGTTTATTTGGCTGGGAATATACAGGTATCTGTATTGAGTCTGCATAAGTAGCCTAAAATCACCCTTTCCTGAAGTTGTGTGTGTGTGTGTATGTGTGCTTACTGCTTATTGCTTTTATTTTTTTAATTATTTTATTTTATTTTATTTATTATGTTTGTCGCCATACAGTACATCATTAGTTTATGATGTAGTGTTCCATGATTCATTGTTTACTTATAACACTCAGCGCTCCATGCAATACGTGCCCTCTTTAATACCCATCACCAGGTTAACCCATCCCCCCACCCCTCCCCTCTAAAACCCTCAGTTTGTTACTTAGAGCCCATAGTCTCTCGTGGTTATTTTTTAAAATTTGTGGAGCCATGGTCTTTTGTTTGGCCACAAGTTATAATTGGGCCTAATTTAGGAATGCCTTTGTCCACCCCAACAGATTTTCCTAAATTCAAATTGGAAGAGTGTACAGCTAATACTAGAAGTTTCTTTAATCTCAACTACCCTGGACCCGTGGTTTTAGTTTGATCAGTAATAGCTGACTATGGAAAAAGTTAAAAGGGCTATAAACTGAAAGTTCAATACGAGACACCACTGAACACTGGGTAGGAACCCGAACCGTCAGGTGAGCATTTCCGGCAATGGAAAGGTGAACATGGTAGAGGGGTCTGAAGCAGCAACCTTATGTGGTATCCAGAAGCAATAGCCAGCTCTAGAAGACAGTGTCCTCTTATTCTATTCAAATATAAATTAAAGATGTGATATATATGGTGAGAACTAACAAAACAAAACAATGTTGCCATCATGGTAAGGAAAATAGTGTAGACTCCCAAGTGTTCCCCCAAACTTTCCTCATTTCCCAACTCAGGATGAAAATGGTCACTTCTCAGGTTGTTAGGCATATTTCAATATTATGAATTGACTTTCTAATAAGATTTTTCAATCTTTATTGGAGAAAGAATCTCTCCTTCTTCATCTTCTTCTTCCCTCTCCTTACCTTCCCAAAAAGTTCAGTCCTAAAGCCATTAAGTAGGGTTGATCAAGGTGATGTCTATGCCAGAGTGAGGGGGGCTACAATGGCTCAGTATCACAAAGTTCAAGAAAGTGAGGAGGATTTCCTCTTGGAGAGACAGCCTGATGCAATGTGCCAGAGCCCAAGCAGGGTGAGGAGGATATCACACAGGAGGACATCCCGGAGTAGGGTATCAGCACATGAGCAATTTGAGGAGGTGTCCACATGGGCAGTGCTCAGGCATGGAACACTAGAGCCTAAATGAGAGCATCAAACATGGTGCAAGTGGTCAGAGCCTCGGTGAGATAAGGAAGGCATCCACGTGGTGGGGAAACTCAACTTAGGTGTATCAAAACTTGGATGAGGTCAAAAATGGTGTCTACATGTGGAGGCAGCCTGGCATGGGGTATTGGAGTCAGTAGAGATGATAGAGAGTGTCTATGCAGGTGATCTGGTGTCAGGACCTAAGTAGGGTGAGGGTATGTCCTTACAGGAAAGTATTGCAGCCCAAGGAGGTGAGGAAGCTTCCCTACTGAGGGATATCAGAACCCAGGCAGGTGAGTTGGGTGCTCACCCAGGGATGGGGTCTAGTACAATGAATCAGAACTCAAAAAGGGTGAAGAGTGTATCCATGCAGGGAAGAGGCTGGTAGAAACAATGGGAGATATTGCTTACTGAGGAACTGAACAAATAAGTAAATGTATGAAGACAATGGGAAGCACATTTCTCACCTTTGCAGAGGGGAATTCCAAGTATGGGAAAGGAAATAAGCTAGAAGGAACTCTGTCTTGTTAGTTTAGAATTAGATATATCAGTGTGAACTCATGGTTTTCAATATATGTAGATAAAGAAATACATAGATTTTAATGTGAGTGTGTATGTACGTGTGAGTATTGCTAGGGTTGAGTAGCAATGATATTTCAATAGGCTCAAAGACACCTAGCAGCTGGATTTTGAATTCTAAATACCACCCTCCAGTATATGACTAACTCCAAGCCTGGGGCAGGGAAGAGAACAAAATGATTCTGGGACATCTTTTTCTCCAGAAAAAAAGTGCTGGCAGAGTGATGTGGACATATTAAAAGGAGAGACAAGCCAGTTTGAAGGGTCTCACACTGGCCAAATGGGGGACAATTTGAACATAAAATACCAATAACAGTATAAATCTTGAATAAAGTAGGAAATCGTGAATCCACACTCTTGGATATCATCAGTCTCAAAGTAACTCTCTTCATAGAATGCTTATGAATGGCAAAGGGAAAATAAGTAATTCTATAGCAGAGAATTCTGGCAGCTCTTATCTTAGCCAGGTGATCAGAGAACATGATCAGCAAGGGGACAAATTGAATTGTGTATCACCTGATAGGATGCAATGAGAAGAACATAGCGTTTCTTCTCTAATATTCTTGCCAAAGATGCATAACCTGACTCTAATCATGAGGCAACATTGGAAAAACCCAAACTTAGGCTAATTCTACAAAATACCTGGGCTGTAATCTTCAGCTACAAGGAACACAAAGCAAAACTAGAGTTTGAGGGGCGCCTGGGTGGCTCAGTCATTAAGCGTCTGCCTTCGGCTCAGGTCATGATCCCAGGGTCCTGGGATCGAGCCCCGCATCGGGCTCCCTGCTCGGTGGGAAGCCTGCTTCTCCCTCTCCCACTCCCCCTGCTTGTGTTCCCTCTCTAGCTGTGTCTCTCTCTGTCAAATAAATAAAATCTTTAAAAAAAAACAAAAAACAAAAAAAAAAGCCTAGAGTTTGCTATAACCATTTGTCTCTGGTAATAAGAAGTAAAGAAGTAGGCAGCCTAAGGCAGCAAGGACAATCATAGGCATGTTAGCTTCCGTTCTTTATTGCCACATTGCCACAGGATGGTTACAGGACCCTACAGGCATGAAGAGAGGAGCACAAACAGGGATTATAGAGCACACCAACTGAGTCTGTCTTTTCATTTTTTTTAAGAGAGTACAATTTCTCAGAAGTTTTTGTCCCCCAGACCTTTCCTATATCACTTTGATCAGAACTGAGTCACATAATGCCCCTGAGATAAATCACTGTGGGGCAGGAGAAGTGGGAAGAAGGATGGTATTACTATAATTAATTCAGGTCACTTATGATTTATCTTCCAGAACTGGGGCAGGGATCAGCTTTCTCAGTAAGACCATCCTTGATATGCTAGCTGAACACACCAGGGTTCTATTAGCAGGAAAGAGGAGGGGGAGATGTAGGTGTGTAGGCAATGGATGTTTTCTGTCACAAATGGCCACAACTGTTGGTCAATTACATTAAAATGTAACATAACAATTTATCACCAGATCCTTCTGAAAATATCAACCTAAGATACACTAGTAAAATATGGTTCTAACCTGCCTACGATTTAAGCAATTATGAGATCTACAGAGTTTTTTTAATATATTGTTAGCATATTTTTAGATACAAATATAAAATAGGAGCACATAGAATCCTTTTCTTGTTGAAGATGAGCTAAGATCTATTAAATTAGTCCCAGTTTGTGATTAAAAACTCTCAATCTTGGAAAGAAGGAAAAGTTTTCCATTATGTAAGAGAGATGAGATTCCATATAAAATCTTTGAGGAACACAGGGGACAATGTTTCTGTCTTCATGATCAGGAAAGACCTTAAATAAGTAGAATATAAATCCAAAAACTATTTATCAATATGACCTTATAAAGATCATCTAATCTTGCTCCCTGTTTGCAGATAAGGAAGGACCGATGCCCAGAGAGAGAAGATTAGGCATGTTGCCAGAGGTTGCTCAATTGTTAGGGGAGGTAGAACTTGATCTCAGACCTCTTTACCCCAATCCAGTCTTCTTTTATCTGTATCCTTCTGAGGCTGAGACAGTTCAATAATCTGGAAAAAGAAATGCCTAATGAGTTGTTTTGATTTTTGTTGAAAAGAGAAGAGATAGGAAACTAGAGAAATTTCCTGGCTAATCTAACCTCTGGCTAGGAAGAGAGCACCAGAGCTGAAAGATTCTTATGTCATGAACAGAGAGAGAAATAACAGGTATGAATGTTTGGTTTTATGTAACCAGCAAGTCTATTAAAACTCTAAACTTGTCTCCCCCTGCCTCCATGTATTCACTGAACACCTATATTCTATCTGGCACAATAGGATATAAAATGAAGTCCTATCTTCCAAAGAAACTAGGTTTTCAAATCTGCCTCAGGATTATACCCATGATCACAAAGAATCAAAACTATGGTTCACAGTCTACTAGGAATCAGCTATATCACCATAGTCCAATGCAACTAGTTCTGCCTCCAAAATTAGAATGCATTTCTGATTTCTCAGATTAGCACTGGATGAAGCAATTGTCTTTGGTTTAGGGGCCATGATTGTTAACAAAGGCTATCTTTGCACACTTGCATCACACTCACTGTTGTGAGGCACATGCATGGTGAGACAGAAATCAAGGCAGACTCTGAGGATTGAACACCAGCATCCAATCTCCCACCTTAAATTCAGTCTGAGGTCTGTGTTTATTGAAAAGAATGATGTGCAGGATTGTTATTTTTCAGTCTTTTATTCTTTTAAAATTATTATTAATAAAATGCATATATACAGTGTAGCTTATGTACACTGCTAAATACAAATTAGTGTGTCTATGACTATGTAAATATAGAATTAGAATTCAATAGTTCGTGGGTTGCTAGAAATGAGTATCAGTTTAGACCTGGAGTGAGAAAGGGTAATAAGCAACTAGCGAGTAAATGACTGCCTAGAGGTCTATGGTGAGAGGTGACCATTTATTAGGAGAAGAGAACTGATGAGGAACATCTCCTCCCTGCCAGGTGTTTTACAGATCTTACTTCTTTAAGCCTCATAAAAGTTGCATGAAGTAACTTTTATTATCCCCAGTGGAACAAAAATGGAACCGATTCAAGCACTTCTCCAAGATCATATAGTTGGCAAATGGTAGAGCCCAGATTTGAACCCAGTTTTGTATGATTCTGAAATTTGTGTTCTTTGGATAATAGCGTCCTATTCCCCAACAAGACTGCACAGCTTAAGATCCAATGCATGAAATTACCTTCTTTATGTACAGGCCTAGGAGAACTATCCTTCCTGGTCTCTAGCCAGGAATAACTTTTTAAGAGTCTTATGAGCAAATGGTATGTTTTTAACTTGAGGATACTCTGAGTATATCTTCTTATTCTGAGATTCCTGTTACAATCCTTAGCATCAAATCTGTGACTCATCTCTAGCAAGCTAGAGAACCTACTCTATGCATATTTATTTTTCAAATGTCACTCTTGTCTTCATGTTAACTTTTCTTCTATGCTTTGTCCCACTTTTATATGCAATTATTTTATGCTAATTTATTTTATTGCACTGTAATGGCATAATTGTTTTAAATTCTGCCTATAACAAGGCATAATCTTAAGAATGAAATAGAAACCCAAATATAAGATCATTCACAGGCAGAACATGACTTTAAGAGTAAAGGATTAACTTACAAATAAAGTTATAAACTATAGAAATGTATTTTAACAACATAATTTACTTACAATATTCTTCATTGTTGTTGATATTAACCAAAGCATTTCCCTGTTATGTGTTAGAAATGAGAGAAGCACAAAGGAACGAATTGTTTGTTTATAGGAATAGATATTCATTTTTCTTTTCACAACCAGTAATATGTGCTACGTGCCAGGCATCATGCTAGGCCTGGGAGTAAAAAGATGAATGAGACATAGTCTCTCCCCTTAGTTATAGATAATAGCCGTGAAGAGGAATTAGTGCTATAATAGACATTTGTGCAAGACCTTCTGACATTAATGTAATAAAATGACTAAAAGCTTAGCCTTTAAAGTCAGTTAGACCTGGATTTAAGATAGTTCTTTGCTGTATTACTTTCCTAGGACTGCTATAATAGATTACCACACACCAGGTGGCTTAAAACAAGATAAATTTATTCTTTGGGTTTGGAAACCAGAAATCTGAAATCAAAGTATCAGCAGGGTTGTTTCCTTCTGGAGGTTTTTTTTTGTTTTTTTTTTTAAGGTTTTATTTATTTATTTGACACAGAGAGACACACCAAGAGAGGGAACACGAGCAAGGGGGGTGGGAGAGGGAGAAGCAGGCTTCCCGCTGAGCAATGCAGGGCCCGATCCCAGGACCCTGTGACCAGGACTTGAGCCGAAGGCAGCCGCTTAATGACTGAGCCACCCAGGCGCCCCATCCTTCTGGAGGTTTTGAGGGAGTATCTGTTCCATGCCTCTCCTAGTTTCTATGGCTCTGACAGTCTTTGATGTCTTTTGGCTTATAGATGCATCATTTGAATCTCTACCTCCATTGTCACATGGCTTTCTTCCCTTTGTGCCTCTGTGTCTTCATATGGCCTTTCTTTTTTTTTTTAGCCATTGGATTCAGAGCCCACTCTACAATTGCATCTATAAAGACTCTCTTTGCAAATAAGGTCATATCCTGAGATTCTGAGTGGAGATGAATTTTGGAGCAATATTGTTCGACCCAGTAAATTCACCTACTAGTTACATTAGTTTAAATAATTATTTCTCCATTCCTCATCTGTAAAATAATGATGATGGTAGTAGCTATCTCCTAAATTGTTAGGATATTTAAGTAAAACTTAAATAAAATATGCTGCATACTACTCGTCACAGAATAATTGCTAAATAAGTACTAGCTAGTAGTGGTTCTGAGAACTGTTGAGTCCATTTTTTTTGCATGCTAATGTTTTATTAATTAGTATTCAGGAAGTTTATTTTCCAAAATCTATGATATGCATCCAGTTGAATAATTTAGATTATTTCTAAAACTTTGCTGTGGAAAACTGTCGTATGTGAGCAAAAAGTCTCTGAGAAGTATTGGTATGTCAAGCACTTTACGGTCATGAGGATTGGAAATATGAAAGTCACGTATCAAAAATGTGTGCATTTGGAAATAGGTCATTTAAATTTGATCTTTAAAGAGGGTACAACTATTTTCAACATCTCTAGTAAATTTGAATTTACTTAAGCAATAGGCTCTTTTAGTCAATGTGATGAGGTTATAAATAACAGAGTCATCTGATCTCAAATATCCAATTCTTATTAAATCAAGAAAATTATTTCCTGAATATTTTATCTGCCTTGTTGTTTATTTTTAATTGACCTTAATTTTAGAGCAGTTTAAGGTTCATATCAATCAATTGAGCAGAAGATATGGAGATTTCTTATCTATTCCCTACCCCCACGATGCAATACTCCTCATTATCAACATCCCCCACAAGACTGGTACATTTGTTACCACTGATGAACCTACACTGACACATCATTATCATCAAAAGTCTGTAGTTTACATTGGGGTTCACTCTTGGAGTTTTACATCCTATGCAATTGGACAAATTTGCAATATAATATATCCACTATTATAGTATCACACAAAATAGTTTCACTGCCCTAAAACTCCTCTGTGTTCTGCCTATTCATCTCTCCCTCTCCCCTCAAAGTGATGGCAAATACTTATCTTTTTATTGTCTCCATAATGTTTCTTTTCCCTTAATATCATAGTTGGGAACCACACATTGTGTAGCCTTTTTAGATCAACTTTTCACTTAGCAATATGCATTTAAGTTTCCTCCATATCTTTTCTTGGCTTGATAGCTCATTTTTTTAAGTGTTGAATAATATTCCATTGTCTGAATATACCACAGTTTATCCATTTACCTACTTAGGGACATCTTGCTTGCTTCCAAGATTTGCCAATTATAAATAAGCTGCTATAAACATCTGTGTGCAAACTCTCGTGTGGACATAAGTTTTCCTGTGGGTAGATACCAAAGGGCGTGATTGCCGAATTGCATGGTAAAAGTATGCTTAATGTTTTAAGAAACTTCCAAACTGTCCTCCGAAGTGGCTGTACCATTTTGCATTCCCACCAGCAATGAATGAGAGCTCCTATTGATCCACATTCTCACCAGTATTTGAAGTTACCAGTGTTTTGAATTTTGGCCATTCTAATGGGTATATAGTGGTATCTTATTTCTGTCTTAATTTGTATTTCCCCAATGACATATGATTGGAACATCTTTTTTTTAAAGATTTTATTTATTTATCTGACAGAGAGACAGCGAGAGAGGGAACACAGCAGGAGGGGGAACTGGAGAGGGAGAAGCAGGCTCTCTGCTGAGCAGGGAGCCTGATGCGGGGTTCCATCCCAGGACCCTGGGATCATGACCTGCCCAGGCACATGCTTAACCGACTGAGCCACCCAGGCACCCCTGGAACATCTTTTCGTATGCTTATTTACCATCTATATATCTTCTTTGGTAAGGTGTCTGTTCATGTCTTGGGCCCATTTTGGATAGTAATCCCTTCTTAGATGTGTCTTTTGCAAATATGTTCCCTGTCTGTGGCTTGTCTTCTCAATTTCTTGACATTGCATTTCACAGAGCATGAGTTCTTAATTTTAACAAAGTCTAACTACTAATTCTTTCTTGCATAGATCATGCCTTTGGTGATGTATTTTTAAAAAATCATCACCATTCCCAAGATCATCTAGGGTTTTTCCTATGTTATCTTCCAGAAGCTTTATAGTTTTTGTGCTCTATATTTAGGTCTGAAATCCATTTTGAGTGAATTTTTGTGAGGGGTATAAGACCTGTATCTAGATTCATTTTTTGCATGTGGATGATGAGTTGTTCCAGCAGTATTTGTTGTAAAAACAATCTTTAATCCATCGAATTGCCTTTGCTCCTTTGTCAAGTATCAGCTGTATTTATGCGGGTCTATTTCCTGGCTCTCCATTCTGTTTCACTAATCTGATTTGTCTATTCTTTCACCAATATCATATTGTCTTTATTACTGTACCTGTAGCAAATTCTGAAAGTCAGGTACTTCTAGTCTTCCCATTTTGCTCTTCTCCTTCAATACCGAATTGGTTATTCTGGGTCCTTTGCCTCTCCATATAAAGATGTTATTTATTTATTTGACAGAGAGAGAGAGAGAAAGAGAGCGAGCACAAACAGGGGGAGCGGCAGGCAGAAGGAGAAGCAGGTTCTCCGCTGAGCAGGGAGCCTGATGTGGGACTCGATCCCAGAACCCTGGGATAATGACCTGAGCCGAAGGCAGATGCTTAACCGACTGAGACACCCAGGTGCCCTGCGACTCCATATAAACTTTAGAATCAGTTTGTCCATATCCACAAAATAACTTGTGGGGATTTGCAGTTTTTCCTCATATAAATCTTGTACATACATTGTTAGATTTATACCTAAGTATGTAATTGTTAATTGCTAATGTAAATATTATTGTGTTTTTATTGTCAAATTCTACTTGTTCATTGCTAGTGTATAGCAAAGTGATTGACTTTTGCATAACAGCCTTGTGCTATAGACAGAATGTTTGTGTCTCCTCAAGGTTCGTATGTCAAAACCTAACTCCCAAAGTGAATGGAATTAGGAGATGGGGCCTTGGGAGGTAATTAGGTTGTGAGGGCAGAGCCATAATGAAAGGGATTAGAATTCTTATAAAAGAGACCCCAGAGTACTCCCTTGCCTCTTTTAAGGGCAGAAAGGAAGACGGATATCTACCAGCCAGGAAGTGGACCCTTTCCAGACACTGAATTTGTTGGTGCTTTGATCTTGGACTTCCCAGCCTCTAAAACTATGAGAAATAAATCTCTGTTGAAATTAGCCACCTTGGGGCACCTGGGTGGCTCAGATGGTTAAGCATCTGCCTTTGGCTCAGGTCATGATCTCTGGGTCCTGGGATCAAGCCCTGCATTGGGCTCCCTGATCAGCGTGGAGTCTGCTTCTCCATCTCCCTCTGCCTCTCCCCCCATTGGTGCTTGCTTGTTCTCTCTCTCTCTCTCTCAAGGGAATAAATAAAATCTTAAAAAAAAAAGAAAAAAGAAATTAGCCAACCAGTCTGTGGTATTTTGTTACAGCAGCCACAACAGACTAAGATACCCTGTATCCTATAATTTTGCTATAATAGCTTAATTCCAGGAGGCTAGTTTGCTTTTGGAAATTGATCTGAAGACCCAGTAAAGGGAAGGAAAGACGGAGGACAGACACAGTTACTACAAAAGCAGGATTCTTCTTAGTACAATCCTTTTGCACTAATAGCCTTTATGCTCTCCAGTTTGATTTCCTTCTTGGCTATTATCTCTCAGTCTGTCCCTTCAGCACTGACTAATCTATCAGTAACTTTTTTTTAATGCACACGTTGACACTTTTTTTTCACCTTTCTTTCTAATAATTTTCCAACAACCATAATTAATTTTTAAGGTTATGACTCATTTAATACCCTAGTTCCATTTCCTTGATCTTTACATTAATAATCTTTACCTCTAACCACTCACATGTCTGCCTACACCTCTAATATCTTAAACCCTGAGATTTTTCTCTCTGAATGAGCACTCCACCTCTTATACTTCCTCAATTTCAGTAAGATTGATTTTTGCTTTTGTTGTGATCTTCCCTATTCTCAAATTATTTATTATTAGCTTTCAGTTTATTAGAATCTGAGCTTCATTTTCTGCTTAACCCCTTTCAACAAGAAAGTATGCCCCTGTTCCTTGATGCTATAAACATCCTCCAAGTTTATTGGATAACATGCCTCATTCTACTCCAACTCCCCTAGGTTTCTGAATTTATTACTAATTTTCACATTTATAGCACTTTATTACTCTCTGGGCTTGTGGCTCAGCCCTGCATTTAGTGTTATAACCGTATTTTTTCTCTTGGATCATAGACTGGGCTTTCCCTTGTCTGTGCTGCCTATAGGCATCTGGATAAGTATCTTCCCTGGAATTGTTCAATCCTAAATCCTAGCTTCGCCACAGCCTTACAGGTGAAGCTGTTAGTTATTCTACCCACCCCCATGTGTATGATCTAGATAGCCCCCTACACAGGTGGAATCCCAGGCTTCCTCATGTCAAGTGTATATACTCATTAGACCCTTTTCATTCTTTTACTCTCTTGACTGCTTAGTGGAGTTTATACTTCATTATTTTCCAAATCTGGATCACCCTACTGATTCACAAATCCAAGATTTTTAAATACTCTTAAAGAAAATTGCATAATCATGTTGGTTGGGCTCCATTAATGTTTACAGTTTTCAGCTTCAATGAGATAAGCAATTCTTTTAATCATTCTTAGTCAATCCCTTACACATTCCTTTTAGTAACTGTTCAAAACAAAACAAAAAACCCTTATGGTTTTTTTCAAGCCCCTGATTAATAAAAAAAAACTACTTTTTATGTAACCCTAGAATTTGTATATTTATAAGAACATCCCCAATTTCACTCTACTCTTTCTAACATGCTATTCTTTCATCATCTTTCTCTCTCCCTTCTGTATCAGCTAGGGTGACACAAATGGATTCTCCTAAAAAAAAAAAGGAATTCACCAGAAAGATATTGTCATATCACATGTCAGATAATACTATCAAAAGGAAGCTTAGAAATGTGGATTTGGAAATTTTTGAGAACCAAGGAAGCCCCAGAGGAAATTATGAAGCAGTCTCTTGAATGGCAAAAATAGTTTGGTGTTCCACTCCTGACCTCTGGGATGAATCCAGCTATTTCTAGTCTCTTGTTACTCTGCCCAGTACTAAACTTCTGGGAAAAGAACATCCAAGTGGCTTAGTTTGGATTACAGAAGTTGCTTCTCAGCTAAGTGGAAGCAGGACTCTCAATTACACATCCACCAGACTCTAACTACTGGAGAAGTGATACTTCCCCAAAGGGAATTGGGATGCTATGAAGAAGGGAAAAATGAATGCTAAACAATCAAAACACAACAAAAATCCACTATCCTTCTGAGAAAGAATTGGTTCTACTCTTTCCCAATTCTCCCACTGGATTCTGATTCAATCCCTTGTAGTATTTAGTCATAACCTTCCTCTCCAATATAACCCTTCGAATCCTGCTCCTCTTTGTATCTGTTGAAAACCATCGTATGTTCCAGTCCTAAAAATTATAGACTTCAGAGTCATCTTTGTCTTTGTCTTTTCAATTACTTACCAACAATCATCCAGTTGATTGATGTTAAAGTTACACTGATAATATGTGAAAAATAGTTCTCCAATTAAGTTTCTTTCTCTTTACCTCAGTTGAACCTATCATAGGCTATTACAACAACATCTTATTTTCTTTAATTTTTTAAGTTTTTTTTTCTCTTTTATTTTTTTGGGTTTTTTTTTCTTTGTTTCGAATTTTTACTTAAATTCTATTTAAGTGCAATGTTGGATTTGGGAGTAGAAGTCAGTGATTCATCACTTACATACAACACCCAGTGTTCATCACATCAAGTGCCCTCCTTAATCCCCATCACCCATCTAGCCTATCCCCCACTCACCCTCCATCACCTGTCAGTTTGTTCTCTATCTTTAGGAGTCTCTTATGGTTTGTTTCCCCTCTCTTTTTTCTTCCCCCACCCTCCAATATGTTCACCTATTTGGTTTCTTAAATTCCACGTATGAGTGAAATCGTATGGTATTTGTCTTTCTCTGACTGACTTATTTCACTTACCGTAATACAGTCTAACTCCATCCATATCATGACGAATGGCAAGATTTTATTTTTTTGATGGCTGAGTAGTATTCCATTGTGTATATATATCACATCTTCTTTATCCATTCATCAGTCAGTGGACATTTGGGCTCTTCCCATAGTTTGCCTACTGTTGATAATGTTGTTATGAACATCAGGGTGCATGTATCCCTTCAAATCTGTATTTTTTTAAATCCTTTAGGTAAATACTTAGTAGTGTAATTCCTGGATTGTAGGGTAGTCCTATGGTTAACTTTTTGAGGAATCTCCATACTATTTTCCAGAGTGGCTGCACCAGTTTGCATTTCCACCCACAGGGCAAGAGGGTTCCCCTTTCTCTGCATCCATGCCAACATCTGTATTTCCTGTGTCGTTAATTTTAGCCATTTTGACTGGTGTGAGGTGGTATGTCATTGTGATTTTGCTCTGTATTTCCCTGATGATGAGTGATGTTGAGCATCGTTTCATGTGTCTATTAGCCATCTGTATGTCTTCTTTGGAAAAGCATCTGTTAATGTCTTCTGCTCATTTCTAAACTGGATTACTTGTTTTTTGGGTGTTGAGTTCAATAAGTTCTTTATAGATTTTGGATACTAATCCATTGTCAGGTATGTCATTTGCAAATATCTGCTCCCATTATGTAGGCTGCCTTTTGGTTTTGTTGATTATTTGCTTCACTGTGCAGAGCTTTTTATCTTGATGAAGTCCCAATAGTTCATTTTTACTTTTGGTTCCCCTGACTCCAGAGATGTGTCTAGTAAGAAGTTGCTATGGCTGAGGTTAAAGAGGTTGCTCTTGTGTTCTCCTCTAGGATTTTGATGGTTTTCTGTCTCACATTTAGGTCTTTCATCCATTTTGAATTTATTTTTGTGTATGGTGTAAGAAAGTGATCCAGTTTCATTCTTCTGCATGTTGCTGTCAAGGTTTCTCATCACCATTCATTGAAGAGACTTTTTTCCATTGGATATTCTTTCCTGCTTTGCTGAAGATTAGTCAATAGCTGTGGCTCCATTTCTGGGTTTTCTATTTTGTTCCACTGATCCATGTGTCTGTTTTTGTGCTAGTACCATACTGTCTTGATCATTACAGCTTTATAATATAGTGTGAAATCCAGAATGGGCACCCCTTCAGTTTTGGTATTCTTTTTCAAGGTTCCTTTGACTATTCAGAGACTTTTGTGGTTCCATACAAATTTTAGGATTGTTTGTTCCAGCTCTGTGAAAAATGCTGGTGGTATTTTGATAGGGCTTACATTAAATGTGTAGATTGCTTTGGAAAGTACAGACATTTTAACAATATTCTGCTAATCCATGAGAATGAAATGTTTTTCCATTTCTTTGTTTCCTTTTCAATTTCTTTCATAAGTGTTCTATAGTTTCCAGAGTACAGATCTTGTACCTCTTTGGTTAGATTTATTCCTAAGTGTCTTATGGTTTTTGGTGCAAATGTAAGTGGGATCGAATCCTTGATTTCTTTTTCTGCTGCTTCCTTATTTGTGTATATAGAAATGTAACAGATTTCTGCATATTGATTTTATATCCTGCACTTTTGCTGAAATCATGTATTAGTTCTAGCAATTTTTTGGTGGAGTCTTTCAGGTTTCTACATAAAGTATCATGTCATCTGCAAATAGTGAAAGTTTGACTTCTTCCTTGACAATTTGGATGCATTTTATTTCTTTTTGTTGTCCAGTTGCTGAAGCTAAGATTTCTAGTAATACGTCGAATAGTAATGGTGAGAGTGGACATCCCTGTCTTGTTCCTGACCACAGGGGAAAGGCTCTCAGTTTTTCCTCATTGAGGATGATATTATCTGTGGGTCTTTTGTATACGGCCATTATGAAGTTGAGGTATGTTCCCTCTATCCCTACTTTGTTGAGGGTTTTTATCAAGCATGGATACTGTATTTTGCCAAATGTTATTTCTGTATCTATTGAGAGGATCATATGGTTCTTACCCTTTCTTTTACTAGTGTGGTGTCTCACATTGATTGATTTGCCAATATCAAACAACCCTTGCAACCCAGGAATAAATTCCACTTGATGATTGTGGTGAATGATTCTTTTTTTTTTTTAAGGTTTTATTTAATCATTTGAGAGAGAGTGAGAGAGAGAGCATGAGAGCATGGTGGGAGGCAGAGGGAGAAGCAGACTCCTCGCTGAACAGGGAGCCCGATGTGGGGCTTGATCCCGGGACCCTCATGACCCGAGCCGAAGGCAGACGCTCAACTGATTGAGCCACCCAGGCACCCCTGTGGTGAATGATTCTTTAATGTACTGTTGGATTTAATTTGCATCCATGTTTATCAGGAATATTGGCCTGTAATACTGCTTTTTAGTGGGGTCCTTGTCTGGTTTTGGAATCAAGGTAATGCTGGCCTTGAAAAATGAGTTTTGAAGTTTTTCCTTCCATTTCTACTTTCTGGAACAGTTTGAGAATAGGTAGTAACTCTTCTTAAAATGTTTAATAGAATTCCCCTGGGAAGCCATCTGGCCTTTTGTTTGTTGGGAGATTTTTGATTACTGAATCAATTTCTTTGATGATTGTCCATGTGTTCAAGTTTTCTATTTCTCCCTGTTTCAGTTTTGGTAGTTTATAGGTTTCTAGGAATTTACCCATTTCTTCCAGATGGCCCAATTTGTTGGCATATAATTTTTCATAATATTCTCTTATAATTGTTTGTATTTCTTTGGTGTTGGTTCTGATCTCACCCCTTTCAATTGTGAATTTATTTATTTGGGTCCTTTCTCTTTTCTTTTCTTTTTTTTTTTTTAAAGATTTTATTTATTTATTTGAGAGAGAGAGACACAGCAAGAGAGGGAACACAAGCAGGGGGAGTGGGAGAGGGAGAAGCAGGCTTCCTGCAGAGCAGGGAGCCCGATGCGGGGCTCGATCCCAGGACCCTGGGATCATGACCTGAGCCGAAGGCAGACGCTTAACGACTGAGCCACCCAGGCGCCCTCTTTTCTTTTGGTAAGTCTCGCTAGGGAGTTTATCAGTTTTACTAATTCTTTCAAAGAATCAGCTCTTAGTTGGGTTGATCTGTTCTACTGGGGTTTTGGTTTGTTTGTTTCTCTATCATTTATTTCTGCTCTAATCTTCATTATTTCCCTTCTTCCGCTGGCTTTAGGCTTCATTTGTTGTTCTTTTTCTAGCTCCTTTAGGTGGAAGGTTAGGTTGTGCATTGGAGATTCTTTTTTGCTTCTTGAGGTAAGGCTGTACTGCTATATACTTCCCTCTTAGGACAGCTTTTGCTGCAGCCCAAAGGTCTTGGGCTGTCATGTTTTCATTTTCATTTGCTTCTATGCATTTTTTAAAATTTCTTCTTTAATTTCCTGGCTGACCCTTTCATTCTTTTTTTTTTAAATTAACATATAATGTATTATTTGTTTCAGAGGTACAGGTCTGTGATTCATCAGTTTTACACAATTCACAGTGCTCACCATAGCACATACCCTCCCCAATGTCCATCACCCAGCCACCCCAGCCCTCCCACCCCCCACCACTCCAGCAACCCTCAGTTTGTTCTTTAGTAGGATGTGCTTTAACCTCTATGGATTAGTGGTCTTTCCAAATTGTTTCTTGTGATTGACTTCAAGTTTCATAGCATTGTGGTCAGAAAATATGCATGGTATGATCTCAATCTATTTGTACTTGTTGAGGCCTGACTTGTGACCTCCTATGCGATCTGTTCTGGACAATGTCCCATGTGCCCTCGAAAAGAATGCGTATTCTGCTGCCTGAGGATGAAATGTTCTGAATATATCTGTTAAGTCCACCTGGTCCAGTGTATCATTCAAAGCCATTGTTTCCTTGTTGATCTTCTGCTTAGATGATCTGTCCATTGCTGTAAGTGGGGTGTTAAAGTCCACCACTATTATTGTATTGTTATCAATGAGTTTCTTTATATTTGTTATTAATTGGTATATATATATTTGGGTGTTCCCAAGATGGGGGCCTAAATATTTGCGGTTGTTAGAGCTTCTTGTTGGATAGACCACTTTTATTATGATATAGTGTCCTTCTTCATCTCTTGTTACAGTCTTTGGTTTAAAATCTAGTTTGTCTGATATGAGTATGGCTCCTCTGGCTTTCTTTTTGATGTCCATTAGCATGATAAATGTTTCTCCATCCCCTCACTTTCCATCTGCAGTAGTCTTTAGGTCTAAAATGAGTTGTAAGCAGCATGAAGATGGGTCTTGTTCTTTTTTTTAATCCATTCTGACCCCCTATGTGTTTTGATTGGAGCATTTAGTCCATTTGCATTTGGAGCGATTATTAATAGATATGAATTTCGCACCATTGTGTTGCCTGTAAAGTTGTTGTTTCTGGAGATTTTCTCTGTTTCTTTCTAGTCTATTGCTTTTGGTCTTTCTTTCCCACTCAAAGAGTCCCCTTTAATATTTCTTGCAGGCCTGGTTTAGTGGTCATGAGCTCCTTTAGTTTTTTTTGTCTCGGAAACTTTTTTTTTTTTTGAGAGAGAGAGACAAGGGGTGGCAGAGGGAGTGAGAATTTTAAGTGGGCTCTGCTCCCAGGGCAGAGCCCAGTATGGGCCTCAATCTCACAAACCTGAGATCATGACCTGAGTGGAAATCAAGAGTCAGACACTTAACCAACTGAGTCACCCTGGTGCCCCTCTGGGAAACACTTCATCTCTCCATCTATTCTGAATACCAGCCTTGCTGGATAAAGTATTCTTGGCTGCATATTTGTCCATTTCATCATGTTGAATATATCATGCTATCTCTTCTGGCCTGTCAAGTTTCTATGGATAGATCTGCTGCTAACATTATTTGTCTTCCCTTGTAGGTCAGGGATTTCTTTTCCCTTGCTGCTTTCAGGACTTTTTCCTATCTCTGTATTTTGCAAATTTAACTATGATATGCCTTGGTGTTGGTCTGCTTCTGTTGATTGTGGTGGGAGTTCTCTGTGCCTCCTGGATTTGGATGTCTGTTTCCTTCCCCAGATTAGGGAATTTTTCAAGTATAATTTGCTCAAATAAACGTTCTGCCCCTTATCCCCCTCTTCTTCTTCTGGGACTCCTATGATATGAATGCTATTATGCTTTATGGAGTTGCTGAGTTCCCTAAGTCTACCTTCATGATCCAAAATTTTTCTTTCCCTCTTCTTTTCAGCTTCATTATTTTCCATAATTTAATCTTCTATATCATTTATTCATTCCTGTGTTTCTCCCATACTTGTAGTCATTACAACCAGTAGGCTTTATATCTCGGTTATAGCATTTTTTATTTCAGCCTGACTAGTTTTTAGATCTTTTATCTCTGTGGAAAGGGACCTCCTGGAGTCTTCTCTGCTTCTCACAAGCCCAGCTAGTAGCCTTATGATTGCTGCTTTAAATTCTGGATCACTAATATTATCTATATATCTTTTGATTAGATCCCTGGCCATGACCTTTTCTTGTTCTTTTTTTGGGATGAATTCCTCCCTCTTGCTATTTTGTCTAGGTGGCTGTCTTCTTCTTTGTGTTAGGAAAGCCTGGTATGTTTCTTGTTCCTGAGCATAATGGCTTTATAAAGAAGAGGTCATACATAGTCCAGGGCCTGGTGCTTCAGGAAGTGTTTCTGGTGCATGCAGTATGCACTCTGCTGCTGTGTTTTGGCTCTTTCCTTCAGGTCTTCTGCAGAGTTTGCCTACAGTGGGGATTGGGGAGGGTTTGGACCTTGTCCAGTTTGTGGTGAGTTTAACTAGGTGGGTTTTGGTCTGCTTGTTGAAAGAGGCTAGGTCCTATTTCCACTAGAGCTAAAGCTTGGCAGCCCTCGATGCTCAGGAGACCTGGTGTGTGCAGGAGGTTTGTGCTGGTCTCCTGCAGGAGGGCTCTGTGGTTGCACCAGCGCTAAGCACACTCGCCCTAGTAAATACGCACCTGCAGAGCACAGGTGGGTGAGGCTTGGTGTAAGCAGCTCCAGCCTCCACTGAGGGTGCTCTGCTGCTCCCTGAAGTCCATTTGTGTTGCTGGGTGGGGAAATGTGTCATGAGGGGGGAGTTTGGCCTGCTGCTGTTCAGGAAGCCCTCATAGAAGAGTGAGCAGTCTCTCCTCATGTGCCCCAGGCAGCCCTCAGATCCCTGCCTTCACCCTGTCTGTGCCCAGATAGGCTTCCCACCTGGTGGCACAGTGCTCCTGTGTTTTATCTGAGGTGCGCTGGCTGGGTTACAAATCTCCACGTTTTAGGGACCTGGCATGGCATGGACTCGCACTGATCCTCTGGAGGAGGGTTTTGCCATACTGTGGCTGGTGCTGGTAGTCGCATGACTGTGTAGGAGCTTGGAGTTCATGGTAAAGTGCAGCAAAGAGCTGGTGTTCAGGTTAGCTGCCCTCAGCTGCTTTCTCTGCTGCTATGCTACTGAATGGAGCAGTGCAATGGTGTCCACCAGCTCCTTTGTCTCCAGAGAGACAGTGCTGCCTCTCCCAAATGCACTCCCAGAAGGGCAACTGTCTCTCCCACTGTGACCCAGGGGATCCTCATACACGCTGCCGGCTCCTGGGCCTCTGCCCTCCTTCTTCACAGGAGCACAGCTATGCCCACTGGGCTCCACCCCAGCAATGAAGGTGACTTCTGACACTTCAGTCTTTGAGCTCCACTGCTTGTAAAAACTTGCAATCATCAGCCCCTCTCGTTTTCCAGTCAGTGGTTTTGGGGACATGTTTGTCTTGTGCAATCCCCTGTGTGCTGCCTTCTCTCTCTCTCTCTTTCTTCCCCCTCCCCCCATCATCAGGGCTCCCTCCCCTCCACAGCACCCACAATTCTTTTCTCCCCCAAATCACATCTCCATACCTCTTACCTTCCACCTTTTTTCCCTTCAGTTGTGCAGTTTGTTCTCAGTCCTCAGATCAATTTCTTGGGTGTTCTGAATTTTTTGATATTTATCTAGCTGTTTTCAGGGATGAGACAAGCATAGAGTCTACCTACTACTCCACCATCTTAACTCACTCTGCCGGGTTCTTTTATAGGCACCCAAACACAGAAATAAGCAAGCGGACAGAAGTCTCAGCCCTCGTAGAACTTATTTTCTGGGGGCGGGGAGGGGGTGGGCAAAACAAAAACTAACCACTAACAAAATGGTAAGGTGTAAAGTGGTATGAAGTATTATGGAGATAAATAAATCTCAGGAAAAGTGGTAAGGAGTGCTAGGGAAAAAGTGTAAGGTAAAATAGGGTGCTCGGGAAAGTCTCACTAAAAAGGTGAAATTTGAGCAAAGATTTAAAAGAGGTAAGAAAGTAGGTGGATATCTGGGGGGGGGGAATTAAGGCAGCAGTGTATGCATAATGTGCGTCAGTGTGTCATTAAAGAATAAGTACACCAGTAAGTGTGGTGGGACAGGAGCCAAGAGGGGAAGAAGGCTTGCAAATTAAAATGAGGGCCAGTCCATACAAGACCTTTTAAGCCATTGACTCTGAATAGAGAGTTTGGGCAAAGAATTACTAGCATGGGTCTCTCCTCTCCCCCACCTCTCTCTCTCTTTCTCTCTCTCCTCTCTTTCCAGTTACTATGTGTATGGTTTCTTTCTTTTCTTTTCTTTTTTATCAGAGTATAATTGGCATAATGTTACATTAGTTTCAGGGGTACAACATAGTAATTCAGTAAGTCTATACATTACGCTATGCTCACCACAGGTGTAGCTACCGGATGTCAGCATACAATGCATTTACAATACCATTGACTATCTTCCCTATGCCTTGCCTTTCATCTCCATGACTTGTTCATACTTCTTTTTTTAAAGGATCATTCTGCTTGTTGGACTGAGGTTAGAGTTTGGGTAAACATTTATCACACGATATGATTATTAGTTTATTTATCTCTGAGATCTCTTCCCCCTTTGAGTGCAAAAGCTATATCTTGTTTATCTTACTATGCTTGTGACTTGTAATTGTTTGAGAGACTTAACGGGTAATCGTATATTTGCTGAATTAGTTCCATTTCCTTCATCGGGCATAAGAGAAATGTTTGTAGTAAATTCAATCTGAAAAGATTACATTAAGCTTAATTTCATAGGAAAGCAACACTGAACTGATAAAGGCATTAGAGTGTAGAAAGGGAAAAGAGAAGAAAGTTAAACCTACATGTAGGTAAATAAATATAAGGTGCAGCTTTAAAATAAGGAATAATTTGTCTTTAGATTTTTAAATGGATTAAGAGCTAAGGGAGTACGGAATTCTACCTTAATCAAATATATTAAACAAACGTCTAAAATGACACTAACTAGACTACAATGCTGTATGTCTCCATTAAAATCAAAGTATTGATAAAATGTTGGAAAGTTAGTCATTTCTCAAATTGTTGTGTAATAGGAGCATAGACCGCTCATCAGATAAGTATCCCATGGTTAAATAAACTTGTCCCTTGAAGCTAAATCAAATTATGTGTTTGAGGCATGTGTATTACTTCCAAATACGAATTTGCAACTTCATTCAATTTTCAGACACTTCCTAGGTTTCACTAAATGTATTCTTTTGCACCATCATTTGTCTGGTGTTTGAAAAGCTGTATTCACAAGTTCAGCTAGAAAATATTTATAAGGCCTATGGTGCCAGGCATTGGCAAATGTGCTCTCTGGACATGTGCTGAAGGGAACAAGCCACACAACTGCTTCCCTCCCACATAATCCCTCTGGCTCATTGAAATTGGATGACCTTCCTGGGAACTCTTTACTGTGGCCTCCATGGGTGCCAAAAGCCCAAGAAAGCTTGCTGGGTTGTTCTCATTCAAATACCGAGCTTGCTGGGTTTTCATTCAGGCATCTTTAGACACACTTCCTTCTTGCTCAGCGACACTGCTAATTGGCACAGGAAACATCCCAGCTTTGTCCATTTTCTATAGAAGTTGGAAATGCTTCTACCTCACTGTGCTGACAGAATTATATTTTCAATGGTATGAATGCTCCAGACATTTCAATGATAACTTTGGGCATAAAATAAAACACACAAAGCAGTTAGTTAGTCTTACACAGACTCATGCCACAGAATAAGTGGTTACAAGCAAGAGTCCTCCAAAATTGGGAGCTTAAAAAAAAAATGTGTGCTTGGGATATAGTTATTTAACTTTGATAAAAGCTGTACCTAGTGACTTTGTGTTGCTGTGCTCTTTACCTTAATTGGCCTATTTGCACAATTACACATTTAATCTGTTTGCCACTAGTTATAAATAAGAGGCTGTTGTGGTCTGTTTCCAAGGAATTTTTCCATCCGTTCAAGAAAGCATGTTACATTGCCAAGAGTGAAGAAAATTGTCCTTGTATTTTTCATTGGCTAAGAGCCTATGTCTCCCATATTTATTAATGGGGGGAAGAACCTCTCTAATCTGTATTTTTAGGTTTTTCCTGCTTGTAATGGACTTGTGAGGAGTAATAGGCAGAAAGGAGATATAATTACTTGTGAGAGGGCTTGGGCTGGGTGTTTAAATTATTGAAACCTTTTTAAGCCCGTCGTAACATTTTGTAAGTTTGTTTATGTCAAATTGCCAAAAGCTACCTTAAATTCTTTGCATGTGTATATGCATATGTGTCTTTTTTGAATTCAAGTAGATGCATGAAGGTTTTGTAGAGTTTTTTGAGGCTAATGATGCTCTTTGGTTGTGATATTTCACATTAAATATATTGATATGAGCAAAATCCATTCAAAAATATTGCTAAATAGATTATTAATGTTTTGCTTTGTGTTTCTCATTGCGTATTGTAAGGTTCTGGAGTATTCAGTAAGAATAAGATAGCAATTCATGACATCACTGTCCTCGTGTTTAAAAGATCATGACAGGGTGACTGACCAGGTTACTAGTCATGCACAGAAAAATCCAGTCATTTCTAGTTTTTACTTCATGTATAAGAAGTTCATTCGTGCTGCCTTTTTTCCAGGGCTGGAAGGTATTTGATTCACTGAAATTCTGTGTGCCCACAAAATGTCTGGAACTATGATAAATACTTGAATGCATAAAAAAGAAGTCTCTTGGAGACCTTTTGTTTAGGTCCTCTTTGAATTATGATTTCTAATTTTGCCAAGTTTTATTGGAATTAACTTTTAAAGGATAGTTTCAACGGATAATATTTTATGCCTCCCCAAATTAAAGATCCATCAGGTTGTGAAACAAAACTGAAAACAATTTTCAAGATCATAATAAGTCAAAGAGGCTGATGCTTGACAAGGAACCAAATGACAAATAAAACAGGATTGGCAGTTCTAGAAATAGAGCCAAAATACACATAGGGATTTAATGTGTGGCAATGCTGTTATTTCAAAGCAGTGGGGAAAGATCAATTATTTAATACAATGTTGAGACAGCCAGCTAGCCATTTGGATGAAGATCAAGCTGGATCTCTATACAAGAGCCCTAATAAATTTTTGGTAAAGTAGTTTTTAAAATAATAATAGGAACCCTAATAAATTGGGGAAAAAATTGAATACAACTTTTTAAATTTATTTAGGATCATGAGATGGGCAAAGTGTGTTTAAAAATAAAGTATTACCTAAAATCTATAAAGAAAAGGAAATGGCAGAATTAACTGGGTAAAATTTTAAACTACCTATGCAGCAAAATGTATCATAAAAATGTAAAAAAAAAAAAAAAAGACAAACTGGGAAAAATATATGCCAAACATATAACAAGCAAAGGCTGATTTTCTAGATATGCAAAAAAACAAAACAAAACAAAACAAAACTCAGAAACCAATATAAAGATAACACCTGAAAGAAAACTGGCAAAAATATAAGCAGTGTTTATAGAAAAACATAAATGACCCATAAACATTCATGTCACAAATATATGCTGAAAACCTGCATGTGCCAATATTATTCAAGGTGCTTATATCAAAGAACAAAATAGACACAAATTCTTGTGCTTGAGTTCATTCTATCATGAGGGCTGGTGGTAAAGAAGACAATAAATAAGGGTACCTGGGTGGCTCAGTTGGTTAAGTGTCTGCCTTTGGCTCAGGTCATGATCCCAGGGTCCTGGAATGGAGCCCCATGTGGGACTGACTCCCTGCTCAACGGGGAGCCTGCTTCTCCCTCTCCCTCTGTCCCTTCCCCCTTCTCATGTACTCTCTCTCTGTCAAATAAATAAATAAAATCTTTAAAAAAAGTAGACAATAGGGGCGCCTGGGTGGCTCAGACGTTAAGCGTCTGCCTTCGGCTCAGGTCATGATCCCGGAGTCCTGGGATCGAGCCCTACATCGGGCTCCCTGCTCAATGGGAAGCCTGCTTCTTCCTCTCCCACTCCCCCTGCTTGTGTTCCTTCTTTCACTTTGTCTCCCTCTGTCAAATAAATAAATAAAATCTTTTAAAAAAATAAAAAAATAAAAGTAGACAATAAATAGTACCCCTAAAAAATAATTATATAATAAGTTAGAGTCGTGGTTCCTAAACTATGTGCCAAGGCATTTTGAAGTACTGCAACAGAATTACAGAGATGATGCATGCAAGTTACCTACATTTTTAAGGGAAACATGGCAGCATCTATCAGAAAATGCACAAATTACTAGCAAGGATAGCTCAGAGTTTCAACATTAAATCGTGCTAAATTTCTTTTGGTGACATCATATCTTTTCAAACTTAGCTTCTCAGTGGTTGCTATAATAACCAGCAAATCCTGTACAAAAATCAGTGTGCATCAGGAAATGAGGATGGTGTTGTCCATTAAGATCCCAAGTGTTGACAAACCACTCAGGGCCCAACAGAAACACATATCCTATTAAGTAAGTAATTATGATGAATTAAAAATGAAATATAAATATTATTACTTTTTAAAATGGCTAGTAAATTGTTTAGACATAAGTGCTATTTAGTTGTTTGGACCTATCTATTTAATGAATGGAATTGTTAGATATTTCTTTTGGCTTGAGGTGCTGTGAACATTTTTTGAGAAACTAAGGGTACTGTGAATTGATGAAGTTTGGGAACCTCTATGTTAGAGGGTGATAAATGCTATGAAAAAAAATGCAGCACACACTAAACTGGTCTGAGTGCTGAGGGTAGAAAGGGTGCAAGTTGTTCTTTGAAATAGGGTGCATAGGATGAGCTTCACTGAGTAGGTGACATTTGAGCAAAGCCTTGAAGAGGTAAGGGAGTGAGCCATGTGGAAGGATACCTGAAAGGAGAATGTCCAAGTAGAGGACACAGCTAGTGCAAAAACCCCAACATGGGAGTGTGTTGAGAACATCCAAAGAGTTCAGTGTAGCTAGAGCAGAGTGATCCAGGGAAAGTGGTCCAAGGAAAGGTCAAGTAGGGGTCAAGGATGCATGTCACAGAGGCCATTCCAGAACTTTGGCTTTTGCTCTGAGAGAAATACAGAGTTATTGCATTTTAAAATAAGCCTTTTAAATTTACCTTCCAAATAAATAGTTTATTTAAAAAACAAATACTTATATTTGACTCTTCTGATATTTCAATAAACTCTTCACCAGGTAGAGTTGAGATATATAAAGTTTGAACTATTATTGTACATATCTGACAATTCACATATTTTTTTTAAAATAAATGTATCTTTTTGTCTTCGGAAACTTAGCTTTCTATCTTTGAAGTGAATCACATAATGACATTATTGCTTAGAATGTAGAAGTTGTCCTTCAGACTGTTAGAGGCTATAAACATTTCATTCCCCACCCCATTCTCTCCTACAAAAGAAACACTTCCAATGGTTAAGCCTAAAAGTACCCAATCTTAAATTTAAAAACACTTGTGCATGAAGAGTAGAGGGAGATAACTTATAGTAGTTTTCACCACCAAACATCTAAAGTGTTATAAATAGTTAATGAGTTATTTTTGAACAGTATTCTTTAAGGTTATATTATTTCCTGAAAGCTTTTAGCGGGAGGGTTATGGTAACACATTTTAAAATATTTCAAATGACAATTTTACATTATGTGAATATTACATGAATATGTTAAATTACATACACGGTTTTCTTTTATCTGAGATGAAAATCCTAGAGAGTTTTTTTGACCAAACATAAATACCATATTTGAGTGAGTTTATTTCAGAATGAGAATTAGGGTATTTACAAACAAGTAGGACTAAAATCACTGTAATATTCAGAAAAAAGCAATATACCTCATTGTACTAAGTGACAGCCAAAATACTATTTGTGTAAAAATTATCCTATTGAATAAATAATTTCTTACTGTAGCAAGTAATCAATACTAGTCATAAAACAATTTCAGTTAATAGAAGTATAAACCTAGTGTATAATTTTTAATATTTCTAAGACTTCATTTAGATAATAGCTACAAAGAACTCCTTTTAAAAATGTCAAGTTAGGGCGCCTGGGTGGCTCAGATGGTTGGGCGTCTGCCTTCGGCTCAAGTCATGATCCCAGGGTCCTGGGATCGAGTCCCACATCGGGCTTCCCGCTCCTTGGGAGCCTGCTTCTCCCTCTGTTTCTCTCTGTCTCTCATGAATAAATAAATAAAATCTTTAAAAAAAAAAAAAGTCAAGTTAAAGTTTTTTTGGATTTTGTTTTGTTTTGTATTTTTGTAGTAAGATCAGAAGTTCAGTTTGGGATGTTAAGTGTGAGATTTCACTCAGACATCTAAGAGGCCAGGGATCTGGGCTGGATAAATTAATTAGGTGTACTTGCTACATCTGTGTTATTTAAAGAAAGTAGACTGATTGAGATCACCAAGGAATGAGTATATTCTAACAGAAGAGTGCCAGGGACTGAGCCATAGAACACTTCTTCATTGACAGGACAGGAAGATGAGGAAGGAAGAGAATAAGAAAGAGCAACTACGAAAGAAGTCAAAACAAGACTCAAAAAGTGTACAAGGGAGTGTACAGCACATGAGGTTTCTGAAATGACCATTGGAATTCATTCCATAAGAAATCTTGACAAGAGTAGTTTCAGTGGAAATGAAAATCTGAGTTTAACAAAGAATGCAGGATGAAGAGGATTTCCACTCTAGTAATCCCATAGGTAAAGCTGATAAACACTTCAGATAAGGAAAACAAAATAGATAAAATGGGGAAAAAAAATTTCCAAGGTACTAGAAAGGTAAAAACAACAACAAAAGCCTCAGAGAGATATGCAAGGCATTCGGGGACACCTTTTTCTTAGGGATACCCACTGATAATAGAACTGCCAGCTAAAGGGTTCAGAAGCTGAGCAGAATTTTCAACAACTCTCAGGGCTGATGGGCAAACACTGAACTCAGGGCTTGCCAAGCAGTATGAGCCCTGGTCAAAACAAAAACGAAAACAAAAACAAACCAGACAAACAAAGAAACAAAACAAAAAACAAAACAAAAGAAAAACCCCAGACATTAGGTTGGGACCCTGAAGGTGTGAGAGGCAATAAATGGGCTGTCCAGCAACCCAAATTTAATGTCAAAATATCTCAATTTCTGATTAGGTTAAGGCAGTCATGGGGAAGAGCCTGATTTTGTCCCTCAGAGGATGTTTGACCATACCGTAGACATTTTTTATTGTTACACTGGGGGATGCTGTTGGCATCTAGTAGGTAGAGACCAGGGATATTGCTAACGATCCTAAAATGCACAGGGCAGCCCCCACAACAAAAGATTATTTAGTGGACAATGTCAGTAGTGCTGAGGTCCAGAAACCCTGGATTAAGGTGATCTGGAATTGCTAGTGCCCCTAGCTGCCTTAGGAAACTAATAAAAAATCTTCTTAAGATAAAAGTAATGCTGGGCGCCTGGGTGGCTCAGTCGTTGGGCGTCTGCCTTCGGCTCAGGTCATGATCCCAGGGTCCTGGGATCGAGTCCCGCATCGGGCTCCCTGCTCGGCAGGAAGCCTGCTTCTCCCTCTCCCACTCCCCCTGCTTGTGTTCCTGCTCTCGCTATCTCTCTCTCTCATATAAATAAATAAAATCTTTAAAAAAAAAAAGTTTAAAAAAAAAAAAAAAAGATAAAAGTAATGCTATTTGGGGACTCAAGCTATATCTATAATTGGCTTTTAAATTTTTATTGACACATATTATATTGTAGATATGGTTCTTCTGTTCTCAGTGCTTTACAGTATTCCATTTTGTGCATATACCATAATACATTTATTCCATTGTTAATTGGCATTTGAGTAGTTTTCAGTCTGGGAAACTATAAACAGTACTGCTACGATCATTCTTGTGCATATTCTATGTTGAGTATGCTTCTGAGAACGTATAGATAGTAGAACTGGTGGGTCTTAAGGGATGCAGACACTCAGCTTTCATTGATATTGCTCATGAGTTTGTTTGTTTGTTTTTAAGACTGTAGTTTATTTTATTTATTTATAATTTATTTGTTTTACTTGCTTTCTTTTTTTTAGTTTCACATTTTTATTTAAATTCCAATTAGTTAACATACAGTGTAATATTAGTTTCAGGTGTCGAATTTAGTGATTCATCACTTACATACACACCCAGTGCTCATCACAAGTGCCCTCCTTAATCCCATCACCCATTTAGCCCATCCCCCCACCCACTTCCCCTCCAGCAACCCTCAGTTTGTTCTCTGTAGTTAAGAGTCTGTTTTATGGTTTCTCTTTTTTTTCCTCATATGTTCATTTGTTTTGTTTATTAAAATCCACATTATGAGTGAAATCATATAGTAATTGTCTTTCTCTGACAGACTTATTTAACTTAGCATAATACTCTCTAGCTCTGTTCATGTCATTGCAAATGGCAAAAATTCATGCTTTTTGATGGCTGAGTAATATTCCTCTGTGTGTGTGTGTGCGTGTGTGTGTGTGTGTGTGTGTGTACCACACCTTTGTCCATTCATCAGTCTATGGACATTTGGGCTCTTTCCATAATTTGACTAATGTTGATAATGCTGCTATAAACATCGGGGTGCATGTATTCTTTCAAATCAGTATTTTTGTATCCTTTGGGTAAATACCTAGTAGGGCAATTTCTGGATTGTAGGGTAGTTCTATTTTTAAATTTTTGAGGAATCTGCACACTAGAGGGTTCCCATTTTTACACATCCTTGCCAACATTTGTTGTTTCCTGTGTTGTTAAATTAGCCATTCTGACAGTGTGAGGTGATATCTCATTGTAGTTGTGATTTGCATTTCCCTGATGATGAGTAATGTTAAGCATCTTTTCATGTGTCTATTAGCCATCTGGATGTCTTCTTTGGAAAAGGGTCTATCCATGTCTTCTGCCCATTTTTTAACTGGATTCTTTGTACTTTGGGTGTTGAGTTTGATAAGTTCTTTATAGATTTTAGATACTAAATCTTTATCAGATATGCTGTTTGCAAATATCTTCTCCCATTCTGAAGGCTGCCTTTTAGTTTTGTTGATTATTTCCTTCACTGTGTAGAAGCTTTCTATCTTAATGAAGTCCCAATAATTCATTTTTGCCTTTGGTTCACTTGCCTCCAGAAATGTGACTAGTAAGAATTTGCTATGGCCCATGTCAAAGAGTTTACTGGCTGAGTTCTCCTCTAGGATTTTGATGTTTTCCTTCTCACATTTGGGTCTTTAATCCATTTTAAATTTATTTTTGTGTATGGTGTAAGAAAGTGGTCCAGTTTCATTCTTTTGCATGTTGGTATCCAGTGTTCCCAACACCATTTGTTGAAGAGACTCTCTTTTTTCCACTGGATATTCTTTCCTGCTTTGTCAAAGATTAGTTGACCATAGAGTTGAGGGTCCATTTCTGGGCTCTCTATTCTGTTCCATTGATCTATGTGTCTGTTTTTGTGCCAGTACCATACTGTCTTGATCACTACCACTTTGTAATATAGCTTGAAGTCCCGCATGGTGATGCCTCTGCTTTGCTTTTCTTTCTTAAGATTGCTTTGGCTATTCATGGTCTTTTGTGGGTCCATACAAACCTTAGGATTATTTGTTCTAGCTCTGTGAAAAATGCTGGTGGTATTTTCATAGGGATTGCATTAAATGTGTAGATTGCTTTGGGTAGTATAGACATTTTAACAATGTTTGTTCTTCTAATCCATGAACATGGAATGCTTTTCCATTTTATTGTGTCCTCTTCAATTTCTTTCATCAGTGTCTTATAGTTTTCAGAGTACAGATCTTTTACCTCTTTGGTTAGGTTTATTCCTAGGTATCTTACAGTTTTTGGTGCAATTGTAAATAGGATTGATTCCTTGATTTCTTTTCTGCTGCTTCAGTTGAAAATTAAACAGATTTCTGTACTTGGTTTTGTATCCTTCAACTACACTGCATTGGTGTATCAGTTTTAGTAATTTTTTTGGTGGAGTCTTTCAGGTTTTCTACATAGAGTACCATGTCATCTGCAAATAGTGAAAGTTTGACTTCTTTCTTGACAATTTGGATGCCTTTTATTTCTTTTTGTTGTCCAGTTGCTGAGGCTAAGACTTCCAGTACTATGTTAAATAGTACTGATGAGAGTGGATATCCCTGTCTTGTTCCTGACCTTAAAGAAAAGCTCTCAGATTTTCCCCATTGGGGATGATATTATCTGTGGGTCTTTCGCATACAGTCTTTATGAAGTTGAGGTATGTTCCCTCTATCCCTACTTTGTTGAGGGTTTTTATCAAGCATGGATACTGTATTTTGTCAAATGCTTTTTCTGCATCTATTGAGAGGATCATATGGTTCTTACCCTTTCTTTTACTAATGTGGTGTCTCACATTGATTGATTTGCCAATATCAGACAACCGTTGCAACCCAGGAATAAATTCCACTTGTGGTGAATGATTCTTTAATGTACTGTTGGATTCAATTTGCTAGTATATTTTTGAGAATTTTTGCATCCAAATTGATCAGGGATATTGGCCTGTAGTTCTCCTTTTTAGTGAGGTCTTTGGTTTTGGAATCAAGGTAATGCTGGCCTCGGAGAATGAGTTTGGAAATTTTCCTTCCTTTACTATTTTCTGGAACAGTTTGAGAAGAATAGGTATTAACTTTTCTTAAAATGTTTAGTAGAATTCCCCTGGGAAGCCAACTGGCCTTTTGTTTGTTGGGAGATTTTTGATTACTGAATCAATTTCTTTGATGATTGTCTATGTGTTCAAGTTTTCTATTTCTCCCTGTTTCAGTTTTGGTAGTTTATATGTTTCTAGGAATTTACCTATTTCTTCCAGATGGCCCAATTTGTTGGCATTTAATTTTTCATAATATTATCTTATAATTGTTTGTATTTCTTTGGTGTTGGTTTTGATCTCTCCCGTTTCATTTGTGAATTTATTTATTTGGGTCCTTCCTCTTTTTTTTTGGATAAGTCTGGCTAGGGAGTTTATCAATTTTATTAATTCTTTCAAAGAATCAGCTCTTAGTTGGGTTGATCTGTTCTACTGGGGTTTTGGTTTGTTTGTTTCTCTATCATTTATTTCTGCTCTAATCTTCATTATTTCCCTTCTTCTGCTGGCTTTAGGCTTCTAGCTCCTTTAGGTGGAAGGTTAGGTTGTGCATTGGAGATTCTTTTTTGCTTCTTGAGGTAAGGCTGTACTGCTATATACTTCCCTCTTAGGACAGCTTTTGCTGCAGCCCAAAGGTCTTAGGCTGTCATGTTTTCATTTTCATTTGCTTCCATGCATTTTTTAAAATTTCTTCTTTAATTTCCTGGCTGACCCATTCATTCTTTAGTAGGATGTGCTTTAACCTCTATGGATTAGTGGTCTTTCCAAATTGTTTCTTGTGATTGACTTCAAGTTTCATAGCATTGTGGTCAGAAAATATGCATGGTATGATCTCAATCTATTTGTACTTGTTGAGGCCTGACTTGTGACCTCCTATGCGATCTGTTCTGGACAATGTCCCATGTGCCCTCGAAAAGAATGCGTATTCTGCTGAGGATGAAATGTTCTGAATATATCTGTTAAGTCCACCTGGTCCAGTGTATCATTCAAAGCCATTGTTTCCTTGTTGATCTTCTGCTTAGATGATCTGTCCATTGCTGTAAGTGGGGTGTTAAAGTCCACCACTATTATTGTATTGTTATCAATGAGTTTCTTTATATTTGTTATTAATTGGTATATATATATTTGGGTGTTCCCAAGATGGGGGCCTAAATATTTGCGGTTGTTAGAGCTTCTTGTTGGATAGACCACCTTTATTATGATATAGTGTCCTTCTTCATCTCTTGTTACAGTCTTTGGTTTAAAATCTAGTTTGTCTGATATGAGTATGGCTCCTCTGGCTTTCTTTTTGATGTCCATTAGCATGATAAATGTTTCTCCATCCCCTCACTTTCCATCTGCAGTAGTCTTTAGGTCTAAAATGAGTTGTAAGCAGCATGAAGATGGGTCTTGTTCTTTTTTTTAATCCATTCTGACCCCCTATGTGTTTTGATTGGAGCATTTAGTCCATTTGCATTCAGAGTGATTATTGGTAGGTATGAATTTCGCACCATTGTATTACCTGTAAAGTTGTTGTTTCTGGAGATTTTCTCTGTTTCTTTCTAGTCCTTGTTCCTTTTGGTCTTTCCCACTCAAAGAGTCCCTTTCAATATTTCTTGTGGGGCTGGTTTAGTGGTCATGAACTCCTTTAGCTTTTGTTCAGCAAAATCTTTTTTTTTTGAGAGAGAGAGAGAGAGAGCATGTGAAATGGGGGAGAGGGGTGGCAGAGGGAGTGAGAATTTAAGCTGGCTCCATGCCCAGTGCAGAGCCTGAATATGGGCCTCATGCTCATGACCCTTAGATCATGACCTGAGTGGGAGTCAAGAGTCAGACACTTGACTGACTGAGTCACCCAGGCGCCCCTGTCTGGGAAATTCTTTATCTCTCCTATTCTGAATATCAGCTTTGCTGGATAAAGTATTCTTGGTTGCATATTTGTCCGTTCCAGCATGTTGAATATATCATGCCATCTTTTCTGGCTTATCAGTTTTCGGTGGATAGATCTTATTTGTCTTCCCTTGTAAGTTAGGGAGTCCTTTTGCCTTGTTGCTTTAGGATTTTTTCCTTATCTCTGTGTTTTGCAAATTTACCGTATGTTTTGGTGTTGGCCTGCTTTTATTTATTTGTGCTTCCTGGATTTGGATGTCTTTTTCTTTTCCCAGATTAGGGAAGTTTTCAGCTATAATTTACTCAAATAAACCTTCTGCCATTTTTCCCTCTCTCTTCTTTTTCTGGGACTCCTATGATATGAATGTTTTTATGCTTTATGGAATTGCTGAGTTCCCTAAGTCTACCTTCATGATCCAATATTTTTCTCTCCCTCTTCTTTTCAGCTTCATTATTTTTCCACAATTTAATCTTCTATATCATTTATTCATTCCTGTGTTTCTTCTGTCCTTGAGGTCATTACATCCATTCAGTTTTTCATCTCAGTTTTAGCATTTTTTATTTCAGCCTGACTAGCTTTTAGATCTTTTATCTCAGTGGTAAAGGACTCCATGGTGTCTTCTCTGCTTCTCACAAGCCCAGCTAGTATCCTTATGATTGTTGCTTTAAATTTGGATCAGGCATATTTCTTATATCTCTTTTGATTAGATCCCTGGCCGTGACCTTTTCTTGTCTTTCTTTTGGGATGAATTCCTCTGTCCTGGTAATTTGTTTAGGTCTCTGTCTTCTTTTGTTTGTTAGGAAAGCCTTGTATGTTTCCTGTTCCCGAGAGTAATGGCTTTATAAAGAAGAGGTCATATACTTCCTTCTCTACAGGAGCATCACAGTGTCCTCAGGGCTCCACAATGGCCATGCTTTGGACCTCTAAAACTCCAGTCTTTGAGCCCCACTGGTTGTAAAAACACACGAAAATCAGCCCCTCACATTTTCCTGTCCAATGGCTTTGGGGAAGTGGTTTCCTTGTGCAATCCCCTGTGCACTCCTCTCTCTCTCACCTCTCTCTGTGACCAGGGCTCCCTCCCCACTGCCACACCTGTGATCCATTTCTCCCTTAAACCATGTTTCTGCACCTCATATCTTCTGCAGTGTGACCTCTTCTCTCCCTCTAGTTGTGCTGTTTGTTCTGTCAGTCCTCAGATTAATTTCTTAGGTATTCAGGATGATTTGATATTTATCTGGTTGTGTTCAAGATAAAAGGCAAACCTAGGGTCCTCCTCCTACTCCTTAGCTCCTCCCCCATATATAATTGGTTTTATACAACATCTGACAAGAGGTAAAAAATAATCAGGTACATGAGAAGGTAAGACAATGAGATAAAAATTAAATGAAACATATGACATAATGAAATTATATCATGAATTTTATATTTTTAAATTTCTCATTATGGACAATTTCAAACATACACAAAACTAGAAAAATAGGGGTGACCGGGTGGGTCAGTCAGTTATGCATCTGACTCTTGATTTCATTCAGGTCATGATCTCAAGGTTGTGAGATTGAGCACAGCATGGAGCACCTCTTTCCCTCTGTCCCTCCCCTCCACTTGTGTGTGCTCTTTCTCTCTCTCTTAAAAAAAAAAAAAAAAGACATGATAGAAAGAAAAAGGAACATCTTTCTATCTATATCTTAAGGATAACAATCAACATTATCATAAACCCTCTTTTGTTTTATCTATCCACCTCTACCACCATTGAATTATTCTAAGGAATTGTCATAATTTTTCACCTGTAAGTATGTCAGTATATATCATTAAAAGGTAAAGAATCTTATTTAAAATATGTCCCTATAACTCTCCCTATAACTCTCCCACTCCTCCTGCTTGTGTTTCTGCTCTCACTATCTCTCTCTGTCAAATAAATAAATAAAATGTTTAAAAATATTTAAAAAATCAGCTGATTACCTTAATATGGTTTTCCTCGTATGTAACTGTTTTCTCTTGGTGCCTTTAAAATTCTCTCTTGGGGCGCCTGGGTGGCTCAGTTGGTTAAGCGACTGCCTTCGGCTCAGGTCATGATCCTGGAGTCCCGGGATCGAGTCCCGCGTCAGGCTCCCTGCTCGGCGGGGAGTCTGCTTCTCCCTCTGACCCTCCTCCCTCCCATGCTCTCTGTCTCTCATTCTCTCTCTCTCAAATAAATAAATAAAATCTTAAAAAAAAAAAAAAAAGAAATAAAATTCTCTCTTTATTGGGGCACCTGAGTGGCTCAGTTAATTGGGTGTCTGACTCTCAATTTCAGCTCAGGTCATGATCTCAGGGTTGTGGGATTGAGCCCCGTGTTGGGCTCCACACTCGGTGCAGAGTCTGCTTTTCCCTCTCCCTCTGCTCCTCCCCTGGTGCTCTCTAAAATAAATAAATAAAATCTTTTAAAAAGTTCTCTCTCTTTATTATTATTACTCTTTGCCATTTTAATTATTATATATTTTGGTGTGGACCTGCTTGGGTTCATCTTTTTAGGGGCTCTCTGTCCTTGCTGGCCCTGGATGTCTGTTTCTTTTCCCAGATTTGGGATGTTTTCAGCTATTATTCTTCATATAAGTTTTCTGCCTTCTCTCTCTCTTCTCTTTTTGAGATTGCTATAATGCAGATGTTATCATACTTGATGATGTCACAGAGCTCCCTAAATGTATTTTCATTTATTATTATTATTTTTTCTTTTTGCTGTTCAGCTTGGTTGCTTTCCATTATCCTATTGTCCAGATTGCTAATTTGTTCTTCTGCATTTTCTAATCTGCTGTTGATTCCCTCTGGTATATTTTTTGTTTCAGTTATTGAATTCTTCAGCTCTAACTGGATCTTTTTAAATATTTTCTCTTTTTTGAAGTTCTCAATGAGTTCATCCACTCTTAAGTCCAGTGAGTATCTTTATTACCATTGTTTTGAATTCTTTATCCAGCATACTGTTTATCTCCATTTCATTAACCTATAATGTTTATTTTGTTCATTCTTCTGGGACATATTCTTCTGTCTCAACATTTTTTCTCTCTGTGTTTTTTTCTATGTATTAGGTAGGTCAGTTATGTCTCCTGGTCTTGAAAGTAGTGACCTTATGTAGAAGAGGTCGTGTGATGCCCTGTAGCACAATGTCTTCTAGTCAACAGAACCAGGCACTTCAAGGGTTTCCCCTATGTGGGCTGCATGCACCCTCCTGTTGTGGCTGAGCTGTGGTTGCCTTCAGCCCAGGTAGCTGCAGTGATCTCCTTTGCTTGCTGTGGGCACACTGGGCAGGGGTTGCTCCCCACTTAATTGAGAGACCTCTCTGTGGCCCATTTGGGCTCATTGGTGGGTGGAGCAGGTGCTCACCCTGGTTCTCTGCAATTAGCCTCTCTGTCACAGCAGAAGGTGCACCAAGGCAGGGCTTGCTCCCTGCTAGGCCAACAAGAGGACTAGCTGTAGGAACTACAGGTGCACTGGTGTGTGGGGTTATCTTCCTGCACCTTCACCAGGGCATGAGTCACTCTGGTGTGGTGCCAGTCATGGCTGGGGCTGCCTGCCAGGTGCAGTGGGTCAGAAGCTGATTTGGAGGGATGCCTGTTGAGGCAGGCAGGTTGGATGCAGTGGGTTCATAGGGGAATACTGGGGCAGGTCACGTGGTTCTAACAGGCTAGATGGAGGGTGTTAGCACTGGTTCCAGAAAGTGCCTAGCTATCTTGGTTGGGGAATGGGAAAACAAATGGCTTCCACCAGCACCTTTGTTCCTGGAGAAATCACCTGCAGATCCTTGCACCTCCAGCAAATGTTCTAAGATTATTCAGTGAATCTCCTTCACATACACCCCAGGCGCTTTTCAAACTGCTGCTTCTGAACCGTGTGTCTTGGGCCAAATTATTTAGTGTGCTGACTTTTTAAGGGCAGTGACTCAGTTTTCTACCACCCTCTGGCTCTCCTGGAGTTAAACCTGCTAGTTTTTAAAGCTGTTGGCGTTACGCCCCACTGATTTTTAAAGTTCTCAGAATTAAGCCCCACTGTTTTTCAAAACTAGATGTTATGGGAACTGTATTTCCAGTGCAGGTCCCCAGTGCCAGGGGTGCTCATTGTGGGGTCTGATCCTCTTGTTTTTCCATACTCATGATGTCCTTCTTGTTCGTGGTCTTGCCAGGCATTTGGTTCCCAGCTACGTCTCTAACCCTCCTACCCTTTTTGATGTGGCTTCCTCTCTATGATTAGCTGTGAAAGGTCTGTTCTGCCATTCTTCAGGTGGTTTTCAGTTAGTTGCATGGACGTAGCTGTGATGTATGTGTGTCCATGGGACAAGGTGAACTCAGGATTCTCCTACTCCACCATCTTCTTAGAACTCCTAGGTTTTTAATAAATAAATATAAAGATTACAGAATCTTTATATCCATTTAATATATTTGAATTAGGAGTTTACAATTTCTCAGTTGTTTTTATGAGCTATTCCAAAACATTTTTCCAGACTGGAGTTAAATAATATGTCTGAGTTTTATCACTTTTTTTTTCTAATGTGTTTTGATTTTTTGAGTTTTTAAAACTATATGTTAGATGTCCTTAAAAGTCAGAAGTCCTTAAAATGTCATTATTTTCCAAAAACCTTATGTTGGGGAGACCATCTTGTTACATAAAACCTCTTTAGAACATTTTATAGTATTTTTAAAGAAATGCTTGAAGCTGTTCTGTGAAAGACATTATTAGGAGAATGAAAAGCCACAAACTGTAGCAAATATGTGCAGAACACATATCTGACATAAGATTTGCATCTAAAATATACAACCTTTTTTAAAATCCAATAGTAAAGAAACAACCCAATTTAAAAATGGACAAAAGATTTGAAAAGACATCTCACCAAAGCAGATAAACAGATGGCAAGTAAGCTTATGAAAAGATGCTCACCATCATTTGTCATTAGGGAACTACAAATTAAAACAATAATGACACACTATTCCCCATCTATTAGAATGGCTAAAATCCAACAAACTGACATTAAAAATTGCTGGAGAGGATGTGGAGCAGCAGGACTTCTCATTCATAGCTGCTGGGAGTGCAAAGTGGTACAGCCACTTTAGAAGACAGTTTTGTGTTTTTTACAAACCTAAACATAGTTGTACCATATAGTCCAGCAATAATGCTCCTAGGCATTTACCCAACTGATTTGAAAACTTATGTCTCCCAAAAAATAAACGTTTATAGCAGCTTAATTCATAATCACCAAAAAACTGGAAACAACTAAAGATGTTCTTAATAGTAAATGGATAACCAAACTATGACACATCCAGACAATGGAATATTATTTTATGATAAAAAGAAATGAGCTATAAAGCAGTGAAAAATATAGATGAACATTAAAATGCATATTGCTAATTGAAAAAAGCTAGTCTGAAAAGACTACATATTGTAGAATTTCAATTATATGACACTCTGGAAAACGTGAAAACTGTAAAGAAAATAAAAAATCAGTGGTTTCTAGAGGTACAGGGGAGGGTAGGAATGTTGAATACATAAAGCACAAGAGATTTTTTAGGGCAATTAAGCAATTCTGTATGTTCTATAATGGTGGATGTACAACACTACACATTTGTCAAGACTAGTACATTGAGAAGCCTAAAACATGTGTCCTCATATACAGATTTTCTGGTTCTATAAACATAGCAATTTTAGGGGCGCCTGGGTGGCTCAGTCATTAAGCGTCTGCCTTCAGCTCAGGTCATGATTCCAGGGTCCTGGGGTCAAGCCCCGCATCAGGCTCCCTGCTCTGCAGGAGGCCCGCTTCTCCTTCTCCCACTCCCCCTGCTTGTGTTCCCTCTCTCACTGTGTCGTTCTCTGTCAAATAAATAAAAACCTTTAAAAAGAAACATAGCAATTTTATTAAATTCTATTGTGTTTCCTCATAATTAAGAGGAAAAAATGTATGGTTTTGTTTATACTTATATTACTGAGCATTTTCTGGTTGGGGAAAGCTACCAAGACTTGACCAGGCATTAATGAAACCTGGTTCTTCCACTTATAATTTTACACATCAGGTGATTGTGATGATTGTGAGAATTTTCCACAAACTGGCTTCTGCCTCCATTCATTTCAAACCTTGTTTCTCATCCATCACCCACATACTTCTGGTACCAGGTTCATAAGACACATTTACTAGGGCATCCTGATACAGCCTCTGCTCACACAATTTTGGGTCATGGTGTCCTAGTGAATTGGTACAGTGGTCAGTGGGAATGTTTCTAGAAGCCATTCCCACACCAGAACACTAATACCTTAAGGATAAATGGAAGCGGCTGCAAATTTCACAACAATATATTACTACATGAATACATTGCTAGCTCCTTCCTATGATGTATAAAAGACCTACAATGTGTGAGGACCAGAAATTTAAGTTTCTTTAGCTTCACAGAAACTCAGCCTCCAGGTGTTAGGAGCCTTTGGAAGTCTCTTTTATTTATTTAATTTTTTTTTTCAATTTTCAAGGTAAAATAGCAATCAAGATTATGAGCTAAGAGTGAGAATGGGGAATGCAGTGGGGGGTTTGGGAGACAAAATAATGTATAAAACAGCTATGAGAATGAAAAAGCAAAAAAGACTAGAGAAGAGCAATAGACTAGAAATATAATCGTTGGAGCAGCATTAAGACCTACTTGACAGGAAGGAATCTATAGAGAAACTAGTAGGCATGATAGTGTATTGTATACCAGTCATGTTTAGCCATACAAGCACAGATAAAGAGTGGATGGAGAACTGTATTTGAGCAGGGTGTCATTTACCAGGCAAATATTAGGAACCGAGAGGGATCAAGAAGAAAGTATATGCAAGAGAATGATTATAATGCTGGACTGTGGATTTTAACCCATTTAAGGAGAGAGGACATCAAAGATTAACAGTTAGTGGAAAATGGTAGAATCATAGATTGACAGGCCCACTGGATCAAAGGGAGTAAATTGGAAAGATACAAAGTGGTGGTCAGAGATGGAATATATGGAATTGAGATATAAATGCGTTACACTTAATGGAAATGATAAAGTCTATAGGAACACCATCAGACTAAGTGGCTAGGGTGGTGTTGAGAACTGGTTCATTAGGAGAAAAGTTCAAGGACCTGAAAAGACAGGATGTTGAAAGGATCACTTATGTGCATATCAAAATCCCAAGAATTAAGACCGGAATATAAATGAATTGAGTGACAGTGAACCCAGGCCTAACATCATCAAGAAATGAGGGAGTGGAACCTGGGAGTTATATATGGAAGCAACAGTGAGTGGCAGTGGATATATAGTCTAATAATATGAGATTCAAATCTGGGAGGGCTTAGGGAGGAGAAAATAGAAGCAGTAATGAAGAGCAGAGTACCCACTTCTGGACCCAGTGACAGTTATGGAGGAAACACAGCCACTAACTGAGAGGGCTGAAGAGGTAGATATATCCTCAGAAGAGATCCTCATTTTGAGTAAGATGATGAAGGAAAAGTTCTGAAAGTACATTGGATTTTGCTAAGTATGGACTGAAATTCCAAAGGGCACACATTTTATTACAATCTCAGTGTCCATCTATAATTTCCTGGCCCTAATGGCACAGTGGATAAAGGCTTATCTGGGCTGATCCAGAGTGTTACACATTCTTCTAATAAATGGAAAAGGTAAGGTTAGAGAATAGTATTATACATATTATATTCATATACACATATACATACATAGACACCTATACATATATGATTTGCTCATGCCAAAAAGTTCTGGAAGTTAACACAAAGTAGTTAGTGGTGTTGATCTCTGGGGGAACAAAAATGCAATGTTAAAGGGAGGCTTTTGCCATTATTTTATACCCTGCTGTAGTGCAATACTGAAATGTACAACGATGTGAGAAAATTGACATGTGAATACTTACTGACTCTTTAATATTAAGGAATTGTTCATTTTTCTTTGGTGTGACAAGTGTACTATGGTTATGTTTTAAAAAGTTATAATTTATAAATACACACATAAATATTTACAGGTCAAATATTTTTAGGTATTGACCTACAAATAATATGAAAAGGGGAGTGGAGAAGGAGTATAGATAGGAGACTTAGATAAAACAAAATCATTCAGTAGTGGAGTCAAGTTGAAGCTAAGTTATGCTTATATGGGGTTTCATTATACTACTCTGCCCACTATTAAATATATTTCAAATTTTTCATAATAAAACATTATAGAAAATAACTTATCAGACATTAGGTAATATCTGTTCAGTTCAAATTTTGTTTCAATTACACACCTTATTATTTGTATTAAATTTGGGGAATACAGGTGTATAAATATTCATGGTCCTATACCTCACATTGTTCATGGCTTAAAGGGGAAAGAAATCAATTACTAATCCCCCCCCCCCCAAAAAAAACTATGAGATGGACCAAGGAGGGCCTCGTAAGCCACGTTAAGGCCTTTGGGTTTTCTTCTGAAAATAACGAGAAACCATTTAGGTGTTTTAACCAGAGAAAAATAACATCACATGTCTCCATATTATTCGCTCTAACTTAAGGAACTGATTGAAAAAGGGTTAGTGATGTGTGATCAGTTAGAAGATTATAGTTGTCTAGGCTTATATTGGTAAAAGTTTGCAGTATAAACATTGAGCAGAGGAGGCAGAAACAGCAAAGTTGAAAAGAAATGGGTGAATAAATATTGTGTTATAAAGCTAGGGGATGTGGTCTCAAGAGTCAAAAACCAACCAGAGGTTAAGCAAGATAACAATTTATTGCCTAAATCACATGAGCCACCATGGTGTTTGATCTTGCCATTCTTCTTCTCAGAAACATGCAATGGGAATTTTCCCATGGTCCCTAAGAATATCTACCCTCAGGGTGCCTGTGTGGCTCAGTTGTTTAAGCGACAGCCTTTGCTCAGGTCAGATCTCAGGGTCCTGGGATGGAGCCCCGCATGGGGCTCCCTGCTCAGCAGAAAGCCTGCTTCTCCTTCTGCCTCTCTGCCTGCTTGTGCTCGCTCTCTCTCAAATAAATAAAAATCTTAAAAAAAAAAAAAAATCTACCCTTCTTGTGACATTCAAGAAGGCTGTGCTCTCTTCTCTTTCTACATCTCTTTTTGTATTATATGCTCAGGGCACGTTGGTTTGTTCCGATAGAATAAGCTAAGAAATTTTATTGCTTCTTGCTTTGGAAAGTGTTGCTCAAACTGGGTATAATTCTCCCGTCAAAATTTCTCTCACCCTTGTAAGTCTTAGCCCAAATACCAACTCCTCCATAATCTCACCTAGTCTATATCCATTTCTCCTTCTTGCATGCTTTAAGGACATGCTCTAAGCTTTGCACTTAGGTAATTACTTCAGTGTGGTTTTATGCATAGTACAGTGGTTTTCTTATCTTTTCCCCATTAGAAACCTCTTGAGATCAAACAGTGTTAACTTAATAGGTCAGGTAATCAAAGACAATTTTAGTAACCAGTGAATATTTATTGAATTAAAATGATTTATCTCATGTCCATATGACAACAAAATCTAGATTAATGAATTTCTATAGAAAAATTTGATTTTAGCTTAATAAATTGCTCAACCATTTTTTTTAAAGATTTATTTATTTGAGAGAGCGAGAATGAGAGAGAGAGAGAGTACATGACGGGGGGAGGGTTAGAGGGAGAAGCAGGCTCCTTGCTGAGCAGGGAGCCCGATGCGGGACTCGATCCAGGGACTCCAGGATCATGACCTGAGCCGAAGGCAGTCGCTTAACCAACTGAGCCACCCAGGCGCCCCACCATTTTTTTTTTAAAAAAAGATTTATTTATTTTAGAGAGCAGGAGCATGAGGGGGAGGGAGAGAAAATCTCAAGCAGACTCCTTGCTGAGTGTGGGCTCAATTTCACCTGAGCTGAAACCAAGAGTCAGACATCCTGCCAATTGCACCAGCCAGGGGCCCCCTCAACCATGTTTTAAATATGTGTGATAATCTTGAGATATCAAATGACAGGGCAAACTTCTGAGAGTGCATAAAATTCTTTATTTAGAACAATAAAGTATATGTATATATAATGTAATTTCAAATTCAACCTGTATAAAAAGGGGTCAGGACATATACCTAGTTTAAAAAGTACACATATAGTATATACACATACACATCACATTTTACAACCTTTTTTATTTAATTACACTTCAGTCATAATAAACTAGAATAGTGTTGACATACATTTACATTACAATATGCAAACTCCAATCTATGACTGAACTAGCAATATATCTATGCATCCATCTAAATGTCTGAATACTTTTCAAGTCCATCAATTTAAAAAATAGTGACAAGTGGACACTATAATCACACATTAATCCTTAGAATATAGAATAGGATATTCTTATTGAAAATTCTTGAGTCTTATAACTGAGAAATCAAGTAATTGAAAATACTATGGTTTTTAGGTTAAACAATTATCTTAATTTTATTTTTAAAAATAACATCATAAGGATGTAGTTGGAGATGGCAGTTATAAATTTACAGTGCTTAGGAAACATTTTAGGATTATGAATATCTACTTTAATATAAATTACTTCTAAAACATCTTTTAGGAAATTAAAGTACCATTATTTTATTTGTAACAAAGGCATTTCCAGACTTGTTAATGGAAAGCAGCAACACCATAAACCGTGTGATCAAACACCATAAATTACTAGAATTTCAATTTGAATGTTTATATTTTAATGTCAATTTCACAAAATAATACTGTTTCAAAGACAAGCTGGCTTAATTAAAATTCTTATCCCACTTTCTAATTTTAATATGTAATTTATGGATGACCCCTTTCCAAATGGATTATAAATTATCTTTTGGCACTCAAAAACTTTGAGCATCTTACGTTTTATGCTCTAAGCTTTTAATAAAATGAAAGCATTTAAATAAGCTTAATTTGGTGCATTTCCAAAAGTTACACATATCTTATAGTATCTCTTTCTAAAATGTACTTGCGGTTTTCATTCTTCAGAGGCGATCCAAAAATGTTTACTTAAGCAAAGGAAAAAGCCATCTCCTGTGTAAATGGTTATCCAATTCACCCTACATGAGATTTAATTTTACTTTTACTAACGGATCCTATTTACATTACAAACAAGAACAGCAATGACTTTTTATGTTCAAATTGCTTACTCACAGAGATCAGAGTTCAATATTTTATATGGAGTAATTTCAGATCTATTTTATTGTGTTTGTCAGTCATATATCAATAGGTTTCACACCTAAGGAGATGTGACCTCCAACTTCACCATAAAGGTGAATAAAAAATTGAGATCCAAAGAGAGGAAGTGACTTACCAATATTAGTTAACAGCAGAGTGGAGGCTTCTGACAATTTTCCCCTACATCCACCTTGCTATGCCAAACTGTCTTTTTGAAAAATATTTCTTAAAGAATAGGTGGGAATGGGAATGGCTAAGTGCCTCATGTTGGAATTACATTTTGAAACCAAAACCTAGCTGCACAAAAACATTAAGAGATATCAATGAATTCTGAATGGATTTTTCTGTTACTTTCAAACCTCAGTTGAATTAGAATACCAAAATATGCCACAGAGTTTCCCCAAAGTACTTTAATACTCAATTAAATGTGTTTAATTCTTACTAAAAGCAAACATTGCATTATAAACACATACTTTCTCATACATTTTCATTCTTCACATACTTAATCCTTTTTAAAGGGAATAGGGTACTTATTCTTATTATCATATTGAAAAAAATCAATTTGTCTCTGACTCATTAAAAAGTGGCAGTGTGGTAAGCACATAAGATTAGAACACAAAATCCAGCAACACTTCAGTATCACTGAGCAGGCACCATTTATCACAGAGCCAGTTTCTCTATAGGCTTGTGTTCTACCAAAGAGGTGCAAAGCTTTTAGTATAATTTAGAATCTGCAGACTTCTGAGATCATTTTAAAAGGTAATTTTGAAATGTTACAGAAGATAACTATCAGATACATGGCACCAATTTAAAAGGTGATTTCATGGTTTATAGTATCATTTGTGAGTTTTCCATGATTTCTGAAGGATATTTAGGACACATTGGATAAAATAAAGCAAAGATATATATATCTATATATATCTATATCTATTTATCTCAAAGCAGATATGACAATTCCCAAGCACCTAGCATCCAAAATAATGTTCAGCCTTTTTCTACTGTTCATGCATTTTATCGAACTTCAGTGTTTTAAAAATTGGTAATTCACATAACTCTCAATGAACGAATACATTTAATTAGGCAGAATATATTGCCCCTTGCCTATCATGCCATATTTCATAACTTGCTGAATTCGTTTCTTTAACTCTATTGATTAGAACCATGTCCTTGAGTGTTAAAACGCAGCTCCTAGCTTTGAGAACAAAAGTGCATTTATTGTTCTCTCAAGTTCATTAAACAGCATTTTCTCATGCCTAAGAGAATCGAAACCATTGGTGAAATAAATCAAATTATTAAATTGAGAAGTATCAATCTTCTCAATCTACACCTGACCTGCACACATAACTCATATTAATTTATATCTATTTTCCTCAAAACAATGTCACACACTAAGACAGGTCCTTTCAGCAATTAAACTGACCTCTGATTTTATTACTGGTTGATTGTATCAGGGGATATTTAAGGGCCTGAATAAGTCAATGCAGCTTCCCAAAGCACCTGGGTTGTATCTTAGAGAAATGACTACCTTTTAAGGAACCCCAGCACTTTAGAGAAAGAAGGATCATAGAAATCATCTGGGCTCTTTGGTACAAAAAAAGAGCAAAGGCCACTTCACTTGAGTTTTATTTGGATCTGCTTTGAACATAATCTAAAATCCAACTATGCTAGATATTCTTGGACTTTTGAAATCAAAGGAAAGCTCACAGTTTTTCATGCCCTCCCTTTTTTTTAAATCACAACACTGAAAATGGTCATCTGAGGGGGTAGAGCATGACAATAATGTTATAACAAGAATTAAGTTATAATAGAAAGCTTTGGGTTTCTTTATGTATGTGTTCATGATATAGTAAAAGAATCTTCATCAAAATAAACCACAAGAAATCATTTTAGTCAGATGTTTCTTTGCCTATAAAAAAAATTGGTAATGGAAATTCACATAATGTCTTAACAAGTTTTAGTTTAAAAGCATGATGTCCATCTTGGGAATTCTTACCAAATTCACTCTTAATAGGACAAACGCAGTTACACATTTTAAATAGCAAACTGACATGCATAACTACATAAAGCTTGCTATTTTTAATTCATAAACATTAATGAATATACAGTGCCTGATTTTAAATAAATGGATCCTTTAAACTAATGGTGATAATGGTGATTATACGAGAAATAACTAAAATTTCCTGATTCCTTGCTGCCTTATAAAAGCCAAGTAACCTAGTTTTCAATACCCATATTACCATGTGGGTGTGGTTTTCTAATTTTAGATACTAAATATCATTTATTTTTACTTTCTCTCATGATGTAAATTGAAAACGGGACCGACATATATTCAGCAATTTCTCTTAAGTCCCTTTACATAACTCTGTAGTAGTTTTAGAATATAACCATTTCATAATATATTTTGGAAGCACAATTTATACACTCTTACAGTGGCAGGGGAAAAGGGTGTCGAATGTGCTCCTCAGTGACTGTCTTGCTGTTCAGTGTTCATAGCTTTGGGCCATAAGTCTTTTGGAAAGTCTCCTCTCTGCAAAGGCATCAATATTTTGGGGTTTTTTTGGGGGGGGGCTTACTATCTTTTTTTACCTTTTTATTCAACTTAAACTAAAAAACAAAAAAACCTAGTTCATCCATTTATTCCCCCACCCCATCCTTTGCAACCACCAATCTTTCCTTTGTATCTATGAGCTTGGTATTTTTAATTTTTTTACTTTTATTTTTTTTAGATTCCACATATAAGAGAGATCATATGGTATTTGTTGTTCTGACTTATTTCACTCAGGATAATGCCCTCAAGATCCATCCATATTGTCACAAATGGCAAGATTTCATTTTTAGAGCTGAATGATAATCCATTGTGTGTGTGTGTGTACACATATATACCACATCTTCTTTATCCATTCATCCATTGATGGACACTTACATTGTTTCCATATCTTGGTTACTATAAATAATGCAAAGAACATAGGGGCTTATACTTCTTTTAGAATTAGTGTTTTCATTTTCCTTGGATAAATACTCAGAAGTAGAATTCCTGGACAATATGGCAGTTCTATTTTAACTTTTTTGAGAACTCAAAATTTTCCATAGTGACTACACCAATATACATTCCCACCAACAGTGCACAAGGGTTCCCTTTTCTCCACATCCTCACCAATACTTGTTATTTCTTGTCTTTTTGATTTTAGCCATTCTGACAGTGTGAGGTGATATCTCATTGTGGTTTTGATTTGCATTGCTCTGGTGATTGATGTTGAGCATCTTCTCATCTGTAGGTCTTCTTTGGAAAAATGTCTATTCAGATCTTCTGCCCATTTTTTTTTTTTTTTTTTTTTAAAGATTTTATTTATTTATTTGAGAGAGAGAGAATGAGAGAGAGCACATGAGAGGGGGGAGGGTCAGAGGGAGAAGCAGACTCCCTGCCGAGCAGGGAGCCCGATGCGGGACTCGATCCAGGGACTCCAGGATCATGACCTGAGCCGAAGGCAGTCGCTTAACCAACTGAGCCACCCAGGCGCCCTCTTCTGCCCATTTTAAATAGATGTTTTTTTTCTATTGAGTTGTATGAGTTCTTTGTAGATTTTAGGTATTATCCCCTTATCAGATATATGATTTGAAATCATTTTCTCCCATTCAGTAGGTTGTTTTTCATTTTGTTGATGACATCATTGTTCTAACTCAATACTGGCTCCCAGGCATGATTAGATCCAGCTAACCATGTCCATTTGTCTAGTGGGATATAGGTTTATGTTGAGAAGAGACCGAGATCAGACCCAGACCATTAATTAGCATCTACAAGGCTGACATGTCGCCCTACTCCAATTATTTTGTTTCCACTGCTTTCTATATGTAGAGTTGCTGATGCTATTGAGTTTTTGTTTTTAAATTTTTTTCTAGATCCCTTTGAGAAAAATTATTACCCCCCACTATTCAGGATGAAATCTACTTGCAGAGACCAAGATAACTATGAACTGCAGGTTGTAACTGAAAATAAAGCTATGTGGCTTTTCAGCAATTAGACATTTCTGGAGGCATGCAAAATGGTGCATGCAGTCTGGGACACGTGCTTTCTCTCCCAACATCAGTTGCAAGTTCTAAATGAGACCACAAGTCCCCCAGGTCCTTAAAATAGAGTCCTGCTCCATGCAAGTTCTTCTTTATAGATGATTAATTCAGTGCCAGTTTCACAGTAAAACACTTTGTTCCAATTTGTGAATCATCCATATAGAGTCATGGGTAGCAAGAACAGATAAAAATGCAGTCTGTCACTCCAGACAGATAATGAATTTGTTTAAAGCTGCTTCATTTATGAAGCAAACATGAACTGTTACCCGCCTAGAGAGGAAAGAAAAGAGAGAGATTATGGTGTATCTGCTTTCTGCTCTTTTCATTCTCGATAGCTGAATTCATAGGACTACAGATTGAGTAATAGACTTAAACACTTCACTTACACAGACTAAAAGAACTTGACAAATCTTTTCCTAGATGCAATGGCTAGTCACTCCCTCTCTGATCTTTTTGGTAATATTTAACATTATCTGAAATGATCTTACTGTTTGAGTCTCTCCTCCCATTAGAATGTATGCTCCATGAGGACACAGAGCTTTGTCCACCCTTTTTTTTTTTTGAAGATTTTATTTATTTATTTATTTATTTATTTATTTATTTATTTATTTATTTAGAGAGCGAGAGCGAGCGGGGGGAGGGGCAGAGGGAGACGCAGACTCAGGGAGCCCGATGTGGGGCTCGATCCCAGGACCCCAGGATCATGAACTAAGCCTCAGGCAGACACTTAACTGACTGAGCCATCCAGGCACTCCTTTTATCTTTTTTACTGCTGAACTCCAACACCTAGAACAGTGCCTGACACAAAGGAGATACTCAGTAAATATTCCTTGAACATACGATGGATGAATGCATACCCGGTGGCTTTCACATCCGTTTGCATACCACAGATTGTTTCCATTTGTGGTAAGAGGGTTATCTTGTAGCCTTGAATTTCTCTAACCAGGCTATGAAAAGGTGGTGGGTAAGTGGTAAGGGGAGAGGCTTTGAAAGACAAAGGCAGTGTCTAGAGAGAAATGGAGTAGCATGAAGGAGATAACCATTGGGGAAGTTGATCACCACCAACAAATAGCAGCCTTCTGGCCACTGAGCAATGCCAGAGTCTTGAATGCCTAGCCAGGTTCAAGCCATCACTTCTCCCAACCGAGGAATAGCTGCAACAAGATCGCTTTCAATACTGTCAGCCAAGACAAGACAGAGAGAAATCCTGGCACAGCATCCTGGCGAAGCCCCTGGGGAGGTTCATTTGGCCTAACATAGCTTATCGTACTTGTTGAAACACGAAAGCCAGACATTGTTTCATTTCTTCAGAGCTAGTGTTAATCCACTGAGTTTTGGGCTCGGCTTTAGGATTTTCAACTTTCAAGTCAAGTATCTATACTTCCTTAGCTGTTTTTTTCAGTCACAACCCCTAAATAAATGTGTATGTTGCTTTTTCTTCCCTACTCAATACTCTTTCTCTTTGTCCTTATGAACTCCAGAGTCTCAGTTTTTAAATATTTGAGATCAATGCAGAGGTTAAATATAAATTGTGTAAAATTCCATAGTATAAGTGATAAGTGCAGTATTTTTTCCAGTCTCTCTAAATGAATATACCAAAAACCATATTACATGACAATTTACCAAACAGAGAACTTTAGAAACTAGAGAACCTACATTTAGGAAAGGAGAATTAAATCCTGAAAGAAAACTTAAGAAACATTAATAAAACTTCAGAAATCCAAAATATAGAGCAGATATTTTAAAATAAAGCTTGATTAAAAAAGCAAAAAGGAATCACAAAAAGAAACCAAAAGGATGTATTTTTTAAAAAGCTAGTAATAGCTTAAAATTCTAAACTTAAGTAGAGAAGCAAGACTGGAAATCTATTTCTAGTTTTGTCCCCAGGTCTCTTAGCAAAGAAAGTAAACTTGAAGGTTTGACAACTCTTTTCCCATAAAACAAAAGCTACAATTTTTATAATGATATCCTAGATCCTAGTAACAACCTCATGAAATTTCAGAGCAGGGTGAGTCATATTATCCCCTTATTATCTGTGAAAAACCAGGGAATAAAAGACAACGGACTCATCCAGGAACATACAGCTTAACTAGTTGCAGAGCCAAGGCCTGAACCCAAGTCTAATCCCTTCTAATCCTCTATATTATAATGTGTCTACAGAAGGAGTTCAAAGACAAATCCTCCGAAGCTCCAGAAATTCTTAGGAAACATCTAGTAGAGAGTCACAGATCTTGCCCAGTCCTGTGTGTGTGCTCAGTGACCAAACTTGACTCAAGGTCATCCATGTTCCAACTCTAAGATCTATTATCTTCTGTCTTAGCCCAGGTCTGCAGGAAATGTCCAGGTTGTGTTTCTTTTGTGAATCTCTCCACCAGCCTAACTGTAATAAGAATTATTAAATAATATATTTATTTATTATTATTTTTAACACTTACCCATGCTGGGGTGTGTCAGTCCTAGTGTCTACAAACTCATGCTATTTACGGTCAACCAAACTGGGCCCTCTCTGTGACGATGCCGTCCTTCTCCCAAGGTCTCAATTTAAATTCTTTGTAGCTGACTCCCAAACCCCAAATCTATTATTTCCAGCCCTGACTGTTCTTTGAATTTCCAGTCTAATGTATTTGGTCACTGGTATTTCCTAACAGCTCCTTCCCTTATTTTTTTTTAATGGCACCACCACCTGGTTAGTCCTATAGGCTCTAAATCATCCTTGAGTACTACCTGTGATGTCAAGCCTCGCATTCCACCAGTAACCAGAATGTGTTGATTCTTTTACTGCATATCTCCAAAGTGGTTCATACTTTCCTATTTCCATGGCTGTGACCCTAGAACAGGTCATCCTGTTTGGAAGATTGGCCTCCCAAGTGGAACTCCCTGACTCCAGTTCACTGCTCCCATCCCTGTGGTCTGGCCACACCAACATCTCATTACTTTCCTAAACCTTGGCTTTGATTGTATCACTCACATCTTTTCTAAGCCCTCCAACATCTCTTCACATTACTCAATACAGTATACGTCCTATACTTGGAATTTTTCAAACCGATGCCCACACCCTTGTTTCTCAGCCTTTTATCCCCTCATGTATGACCTTCCACTGGAGTCCAACTGTACAAATGGACTCTTGAACTCACACTCTGCACTTTTGGCCTCCCTGACTCAGTTTATGCCATCTGCAGTATCCGGATTACTCCTTCCCTATTGCTATTACAATTTTACCCATCATCCAAGATCTGGCTCAGTATGCCACCTCCATCACCTACATTGTGATGAAGACTTTCTTCTGTTGCTAGTGATTTCTCTCCCTTCAGATAAGGCAACTGTGTATGGTCCATCCATACCACACCTATGTTGAGGACACATCCTGTACAACCATAAGCAATGGTCTTGCCTTTGATCTCTTATTGCATTTGCCTTGTAAGCTCCTTTCATTGCTTTTTTAACTTCATAAACTTCTGGTTTCCTTTTCAAAATAGGTTATTATGCATATGCCTTATTTCCTTTTGTAGGTTATAAGCAATTTGAGGACACAACTAGGTTATATTAAGCTCTGCATCTAACAATCTACCTACTACAGCGTGTTGGAACCACATTTGTAGGAAGAATGAAGAGCAGAATTTTTCTATAAATATTTTATTTCTTTCTCAAACTGCTACACACAAGCTAATAAATGAAAAAAATTCTTGTGGGATGCCAGCTATGAATACTTGGCATCAGCTCATTGATTAAATCAACTTTTAACTTTTTGTATAGATATTTTCATGTTTGGTGTTAAATAAACACCACTCTAGTATATTTTCACTTAGAGCCAATTTCTTTTGTTTCTAGCTCATTACCTTGTAATCCTTCCATCTTCTTTTCTTGTTTTTAAAATACCAAACCATCCTTCTCTTCATTTTCCAATTATGGGTTATTTCATTTGAAGAACTAACTAGTCCATTTTCTATCCTAGTATTCCAATATTTGTCTTAATTTTAGTTGGTGAAACTTACACTTCAGGGAGAAATCCCTGCCGTAAATCTGAGTCATTCCCTGGACCTTCCCCTTCCTTGTAAACCCAAAAAATGGCTATAATCCAAATTATATCTAATTTTTAAAATATATAATAACAACTGCACATTACATTTCCATCTTGGTACTTTTTATTACTATTTTATTTCTTGGCAAATTTCCTCTCCTACCACGTCATATTCTGCTCTCCCAAACCTTTTTCTTTATCACACCCCTCTCCCCAAATTATACGTCAAGTTCCTTGGCAGGTTTTAAATCTCTGTTGGTATAGGGACAAGCAAAAGGCTTTACTCTACACAACTGGTACTCAGTAAATGACTACAAATGATACCTATATATTTTGACTTTGGGGTCTGTAGATTCATGATGACGAGCTGGATCTTTTGTCTTCCTTTTTCCTATCCTTCCCATGTCTATTTTTGTTTTTATTTTCATAAATTTTATTCTCTTGTTAATGCAATTCTGAGATTCTTCTCCATTTTTTTCCCAACAAATATTTATTCATCATTTGCATGAACAAGGTATAAGCTATATAGTTTGATGGGATTCCAAAATGAAATTCAGAAACAAATCCTGTCCTGTAAGAGCTTATGGTTTAGCAGAGGACACAAAATGTCTATAAAAGTATTTGTGAAGTCTTATTAATGTGTATTACATTTCACATGAAATGTAACATGAAATATAATTAGAGGGCCATAAATTTGGGAAGTCAGCTTTTTGGAGGTAGTGGTATCTGAGCTGAGTCTTGAGAGAGAGATCCTTGCAGACATGATGAGTAAGGTACTTTATGAAGGAGAAAGCCACTTCATATTACTTATCCATTTCACATTGACCACTCATTAATGTGTGAGGAGTTTATTTCTAAACAATCTGAGCTTCTTTTTAAACCTAGGTTGATTCACTGTAAACATGAACAATATTTCACATTTTAAGAAAAATAGTCATTTCCCATGACTCTCTTTCTCCTTGCTTTGGACGCTTTACTTTCCTATTGACCCAATTCAGCAAATTACGTGTGCGTGCACACAAACACATGCACGATGAAAACAAACCCAACTTCACTTTCTTAAAGATTTTTAAAAACTTATTTTTTTGAGGTAAGAGATCTTACCCTCTTTCCACATATTTAAGTACACAATAGAGCACTGTTGACTATGGGTGTAATGTTTTACAGCAGGTCTCTAGCACTTATTCATCTTGCAAACTAATAAAAACCCTACTTCAGAAGGACTGTCTTCCTTACCAGTGGTTAAACTTTCATTCAGGGTTTATCCACTCTGTCACACTCATTCAACAAGCATTTAGTGAGGGTCTGCAACACATAGGCAACAAGTGAGTTGCTTGTGAAGGAGACACAGTAAGAACCAGCCAGGCTCAGTTCCTGTCCCTGACTGTTCCCTGACAACATATAACTACGCCTAAGTTGCTTGACTGTGGTTGCTTTAAAATGCAATTGTTTTCCCTTCTAAACAGGTGCCCTGAGTTTTCCCAGCATAATCCATTTTCCAAATGTCACAGGACAAATGCCACAGTTAAAAACCACATGATTAAAGACCTGTGTGCCAAAACAGGATCCCAGCGATCAGTACAGTCCAAAACCAAACAGAGGACATTATTTGAGACTTTAAGACTCCATTAACCATGTAGTGTGTGGTTTGTAGATGTCTAGCTTAAGGGAACTGAAATGGCAGAGAAGCAACAGTGAGGCTCATGTTGGGATTGAAGGGCAGAGAAATTATTTTTCCTAGAAACCTATAGTTTCAGCTTGCAGAGTATTGCTCCAGAAAATAAAAAGTATCAAGTGAAAGGTCTATTTGTTAACATTATTTGACATGAGCTTAGAGAGAAGGTAAGATGGTGAGCAGGAAAAAAAAAAGTGCTATTTATGCTCTGGATATGATCAAGGGCACGATTAAAGGCCTAAATGAAGTCCGTGTAAATAGCAGAGTTAAAGTGTTAGAGAACTATGGGACATAATTATTATATCATGTTACCTGGGGCTGTTGAAAAATGTTTTCCAACTACCAAAGTGAGGCCCTGGAGGAGTTAAAAAGCTCTCTGACCCAGCTTCCCTGGGGAAGGTTCAGTCTGGAGATAAATCTCTGAATCTGGGACAAAAATGAAGCTGGAAGGACAGTGACCTATAAAGAAAAGGCAAAGCTCACGACAGACCATCTATCTAATAACCCCGGAGAGTAAATGATCTTCTGACAATGAGGGAATGCAGGGAATGAACTGAAGACTGAGGAAGATGAGAGGACATTCATGTTCCACTGTGATAAATGCACTCGAGAGCCCATGGCCATAAAAAAACGTACAGCCAGTTGGCAGCTGAAGTGGAAATGAGCAGAGCAGGAACTGATGCGGGGTCAAGTTAGCGCCATTCCGGGTGCTCGCCCCCCTACCCCCACCCCACCCCGCTAATCTGGCGTCTGCAGCTTGGCCCCTGAGAAAGTAGACAGGAGAGGAAATAGGAGCATCAGTGCCTCTGGGCCATGGTTTCTTGCTCTCTTTTCTCCCACAAGCCCTCCGCAGACCCACACTGTTTCTGGTTTATGTTTACTGCATCCTGGGCTCTGGACTGTGATGAGGCACAATTATTACCAGTCATGTGGCAGGTGGCACTTTACCTTGACAACTTTCTTCTCCTGATTTCTAAGATATTTTGGTCCTTTCTCTTTTTCCTTAAAATAGCAAGGAAACATTTTTGCCATTCACTTGTTTCAGCATCTAACAATTGAGATACTTTTTCTATTATGTTATAGTAGTCACACCTAACTGAAAGGGGTTTTATTTACTCTTCCTCTATTGAATTTATTTTATTTTAGTCCTAATTTGTTCTTTCCCCTTGTCTAATTTTTTTCTGGCCTCAAAATTGTAAACACTCCACTGTTAATTTTTTGTATACCTCCCATACAAGATGAATCCACTAATCAGGACCACTAATCACTGCTTGGCCTTTCAAAATGTCAGAACACACATAATTGAATTATGCATATCTAATTCACTGTAACAGTTTCAGTTTAATAGTCAACTTAATAAATTTTATTTCTAAATTTTGGCATCTAAGATGCTGTATCATTTTTTAAAAATCTTTCATCTTGAATTCTAAAAACTTACCAAGATACTAAAGTAACAGTGTTGATATAAGCCACAATTACACCTCTTGAAACTCTCTCTCTTTTTCTTGCAACATACTGAAAAGCAACAAGAAAAACACTTATTTGCTTTTGGACAGAGATTCTGAAGTACACCGTCATCTGGACATTGTATAAGGCAGTTTTTCTGTAAATACAATAAAAGAAGATGGCAGAATTGATTGAAAAGCTTACCTTCATAAGCAATACTAAAGAGAAGAAGGAAGACGTTATCTGCTTCAATATAGTCTTCCCAAGTAGTGTAAAAATTCTCTCTGCATATGCATATACACATACTAAAAATGCCTATCTGTACTTAATATGTGTATATTTATATACAAAGGCATGACAGAAGAGAAAGTAACATGCCAAATGAAACTATAACTGGGGGTAAATCCAAATATTAGTGTTCAGGCAATATGGGGTAAGGTAAAAAGTGATCAGCATCAGCTATAGTAAATGGAAAGTTACCTTAAAAACAATTTTTGTGTTTGGCTTTGGAGAAAATACTAAACAGATTGAGAATAGTTAAGGGCTCCAAAAACTAGAGTGAAGTCAAATACATCAAGTATGCAAGAGAAAGTCACTGCAAGTATCCTGACTAGGAAGTAACCTTATGAACTGGGTTTTAAGGGAGAATGAGACAAAGGTACAGTTTAGAGGGGGAAAGGAAAAGCAAGATCCTGTGGCAGCTCAGCCAAGACATCATAAAGATATGAAGATGTTGACTATTGCCAAAGAGCTAAGAGACACAGAGAGGAGGAATCAGTATATCCTGTTGGTAGCATGGAAATGAAGGAGAATATGCAGACATGCCTCCAGAGCCCCGTGACTGGGCGTCTAAGCAAGATTCTGCTGCTTATAGAAATGGAGCCGAGAAAACCTCTATTGATACCTTAAGATGGGTCATGAAGACACCAGTGTGAAGGTCTTCTACAGGTAAGTGGAGATGTGGGATTGAAGCAAGTGTGAGAGGCAGGAAATGTGGATAAAGACCATCCATATGTGTTGGGAGCTGCCATGGAGAGCAAACAACTTCTTAAAGACATATGAGCATGTGCACGGTCAGTGAATTGGCAACGTCAAGCTTACTTATGCACATATTGAGCAAAACAAAGTACCTTATTTCATTATCCTCTTCATTAATCTGTATATTTTCAACTGTCCTTGTGAGATTTGGTTGTCTCTTCTGGGAAAAGAACAAGGATACATGTTATAAAAATATCAATAAATGGTATAATATTCAAGAGGTTAATGGTCTCTACTTTTATATTTTATGTCAATAACTCCAACAGCAGGGTTTTCCTTTTTTCCAGCATGCAGCATATAAAATACTTTTGCAATAAAAAATATGAATAATGCACCGTATTACTGACTCAACATTTTTAGGGGGCTGGAGGTGAAAAAGCAATAAAGAAACTGAAAGATTTAAATGGTAATCAAATTCAAAAGACATTTCAAAAAGTTGAATCACAATGATTTAGCACATTTCAAAATTTTAGACAGGTCTCTGTGAGAAGAGAACATAAGAACAGAAATCCAAAATAGCAGATAATACAAATGGCATTTCTATTTGGCTTTAAGCACATCATATGATTTGCAGCATATTTCTTCCTTTTTATATTTAGTGCAGGCTATTAAAACCAGTTCCCATTTCTTAAGTGTGCATTTTCAGTGGGAGGGGTTGTCTCCTAAGCATGATAAGAAATAAGGGGAAAACCTTAAGATTTAGAGTCTGCTGAGACTAAGTTAAGGTAGGACCTTTTCTCAGAAAAGGGCAGTGTGGTAATCGTTTATGTAAATATAGTATGCACAAATAAATACCTAGAGTTCACGAAGTTTTGAGCAAGGAAAAAAAAAAAAAAGGAATAGCAACCCTTACCTTCCAGTATAAGGCTCCAAAAGCAAACCCGATTACAAGAGAGAAGAATGCTGGCAATGCCATGGCGGCCCATTGTAAGTTGGAGTCTCCAATGGGGTTTGAGGCCTTCCCTGTAATTAAAACAGTATAGTGGTGAACACAGCATATCCCTGCTAGAGGTTTTCCTCTTATGCTGTGGTTGTTCCCAACTGTTTCCATAATGTATTCTTGACCTAGCTCTGTTTAAAATATTTGAAATGCTGATTTTTCTGCTGAGTGTTGTTTTGGGACAGCAATACAAGTCCATGTCGTCTCCAAAATATGTTAAGTTGAAAAATAAAAGAAAACCCACACAAGGATATCGGACGTGGCTGATGTTGACACATATGGAACACAGACGACATATTCCTAAAAGTGATTTATACTCTCAAGCAAATCCATTTTCTATGACTTTAAAATCCTTTTGCTTTCTCACTCTTCACCCCTTGCCAAGAAATTGTAAAGAAGGCATTTTGCAACCTGGATCAAGGTCGGTATGCATTAAGCTGTTCTGCCTGCCGCAAATAATAAGTCATTAAATGTACTTAGTGGTTGAAGTATTTTTAGGTACCTCATGCTTAGAGTCATGGCGTTTCCTCATCACATCTGCAGTATACGGTTACTGGATGCCAGAGAGTGCCCAGCTCTGTGCTAAGGACTAAAGATTTGATTTTTCAGACCTTTTATGTTGGAAAGCCTGAGACCATTAAACACTAAAGAATGGCTGAAAGCACCGCTATCTTCTCATTGCTTACTTTAATAGCGAGAGACAAAGACAGAGACAGAGAGAGAGAGGGGAAAAAACATGTGAGATGAACTTGGGACTCCTTCTGATCTTGCTCAGCTCCTCCGTGAGCAGCAGAATGATTCATGAATTAAACAAAACACATCTACCACAAGGGTCTCTTCTCTCTGTCTCCTTACAAGGAACAACCTGGTTGTTTATTAGAGACACGGACACATGTGCCAACCTGCACAAAAAGAACTGAAAATCTTCAGTTTTCTTTTGATGAAGGAATACATTTAGAAATTATACATTTTCAGCAATTATAGGATCAAAATGTAAACTAATCCAAGGTAAAGTGACTGTTCTGGGCTATAATATTTTGCAATATTTGGGATACTGTGTCAGCCTATAGTCACCTATTTAACATATTAAGTACCTAAAGTACATAATATAAAAGAAACAAACCACTGTATGTGTATAAACACTTACAGGGAGAACATGAACTTAGATTTAACCTGAGAGGCAAGAAACAAATCTTATCTACTTCAGAGAGAACAGGAACTGGCTATTTCCCCACCATTTGTAAACTGGGAGCAGGAAATTCACTAATTCCAGGACTCCTATTTCCAAAGGGCTCTAATAGGAAGTTTGTGTGTATGTGTTGGGTGGAGGGTGAGTCATGGGTGCCCCTTACACTTAAGGAAGGGCGATGGGGATGGAAGTGGGGTCTTCCATTCATATAACTATGAATCACTTCCTTGAGACCAGATTAGATTAGCGTATCTTCTGATCCACCCCCCATCCTACAGCCTCGTGGGAAATAAGTTTTAGGCATTTTAAAGTAGAATTCAACATGAATTCTTTCATCAAAATAAAGCAGAGTTACAACATGGGATTTAGTATAACTTAAGTGGTACTAAAATTATTGTAATAATATAGCTATTTTAAGGGTTATATAAGATTGTGTATACTAGTCTGGGATTTAACTACCATTTATAAAAGTGTTTTCTCTCAGAAAATGGATTATAAGCAATTCTTGCCATTTTGGGAATTTTAATACCACTATCTGTACATAACTTGGCTATTTGCAGTTGTATTCCAGTAGCAAGTTTGAATTCTCCTTCACGGCCACTGGCTATATTGATGAAGGATAACTGGAAGGCGGGCAGGTAGGGACTTGCCCCAAGATGAAACCACCCTTAAAAGGATTTTACACCGCCCTGGAAAGAGCCCTTCCTCCTTTCCCATGTGACAAAAACCTGATTGGATGACAGGCACAGGGAGGGTTAATCAGATTGAAACAGCCTGTCAACAAGCCCATAAAAATCCCTAGACTTAGAAACTCTGGTGGCAACCCCTTTGGGTCCCCTCCCTCCTTGGGAGCTTTGTACTATCACTTTGCTACCACTCAGTAAAGCTTGCTTTGCTGCCCACCACTCTGTCTGGTCTACCTCTTCTTCAAAGTGGCGTGACCAAGAACCGTGGGCACAGAGAAAAAAATCCTGCAACACAACAGCCCACAGCGTCTATTGGGACTGCTGTGTGGTTATGATAGATTTGACCAGGTGACCTCCTGGAGGCATACAGAGAAAACAAAGGAAGCTATTGATATTTTTGTCCCCAGACTCCAATGGAAAATGAATGAGCTATGATGATGCTATGGAGAATTCTATTACATATGTTTGGGTAGCCAGACGCCCTGGAATCAAGGCGGCCAATACCCTATTCTTCCTGTTCTTTCCAAAAGCCAAATCTTGACTTGAACCATTCAGACCACAGGAAAGACAGGCCCATTAGCAACAAGCAGAATTGGCTTACTAGAGAGTGAGATATTCTGGGATTCCCCACTCACAATCTTTCTCAGGTAGGACAGCCCCTAAAGAAGGTGTTCCAAACAAATCCATGCTGGATGAGAGACCTAACTAAAGAGAACTCACCGCACTCTTCCAGAGTAGTGACTTTTTAACCGCTTTAAAACTTCCATCCCCAGGACTATGGCCCCAAAGTCCTAGAATCTGACTAACACACTACAGCAGTCCACCTGCAGGAGACAGGGAGGGAGGGGCCTCATAAAGACAGAAGGGGAAAAGGACCAGAGGAACTGAGCTTCACCTCCTTGAGGGGTCAATGTTAGCTTGCTTTTGTTATTTCTCATTAATGCAAAGAGTTTAATAGCCAGCCTTCAATTCTCTCCAGTGATACTGCCATCCCTCTCGCAAGAGAGAGAAAAAGGATGTTATCAGAAAAGGCCTATTCAGACCTCCAGGGCATGACTCCCAAGAGTTTCTACTGCTGCTATCTATCAGGGATCAATGAGATTTAAACTGTGTGCCTCAAGGCCCAAGTGGTGGGTATTTGGTGCGGATGCCCAATCTAGTACAAGGCTTTGCTTTTATGTAAAGATTGCCATGGAAAATTTGTAGGGTGAGGGAGCACATCTGGACAGGATTTGAGCAATCCCAAATCCCTGGGTTGTTGTTGTAATTGTACCTCATTATTATGAATGTCCAAAATTCGTGGGCACTGACTTGTTTGGTTTGACGAATACCCAACATCTGTTCAAATACAGAACATGTAAAACTGTGCTACAATTTTGCTGAACTCTTTTTTGAATGATTTTGCTTATAGGCATCACCATGCCTGTGAACATAGACCTCCTGGTGCTTAGAAAACCTTCAACTCAGTACTCCTCCTTAATTCAGATTCAAAGCTCATTGTAGGCTTGCCACAAGTACTAACCCACAGCCTTGGTGCACCTGTTTGATCTAACAATGACGAACACATATTATACATAAGGCATGGCTCCACATTCAAGCGTGTTAACACATTTCAAACTCAGAAAACTCTATGAAGGAGGTACTATCATCCTTCATTTGACTGGCAGGTCCAGAGAGATTAAGTAACTCACTCAAGGTCACACAGTTATCCAAGGGCTAACACTGGTCTAGAAGCCCAAGCAGTCTGAGTCATAGACTGTCTTTTTAGATGTATAATGTAATGTCAAAGTAAGGACTTCTTCTGTAACATTTAAATACTGTTTGCAAGGATCTTAAACATTCTTTTAGTGTGGTATAAAGGAAATTACTATTATTTTGAAAGCACAACTCCTTTAGTGGATAACTTGAACACTTTTATAAGGGAGATTCATGGGATAATATAAGATACGGAGAGGACACTCATATCTCAGGACTCCTTCATATACAGTGGTCCTCCACCTAGCATGGCCACTTTTTGGGATTTTATCCTGCAAACCAGCCTGGTCACTTCAAATTTCTCTGCCCATATTCCCCCCAAAAATCTTACCTCCTTTATGCTACAACTAAAAACATTTACATGCTTCTATTAAAATACATATTGTAATATACACACAATACATATGATAAAATACAAGGACTGTTTCTCTTACAAGAACGTAAGCTCTACAAGAGCTAGTCTTTGCGCATGGGTATCTAAGTGCCATATTTTTTTTTTTTCTCTAAGTGCCATATTGATGAGTGATGTCTCCTGACAAAAAGCAGCAAATTATGCAAGACCCATACTTTTCTACAAAAAGGAAAAAAAAAAAAGGAAAGCAAAACAAAGAAAAAAGAAGGCTGACCATTCATTTTGTAATAAAAAAAATGAATATGTGTTTTATATTCAATTGTCGTCTGAGGTAAGTAGAAAAGACTTTTGCTTCCAACCATGATAATAGCAAATTAGCCTCCCCAACCTAAATAATTATTATACTAGACAAATTATTTGAGGCAGTTATTTTCATACACTAGACAACAGGTAGCTCAAAAATGTAATCCCTAAGAGAGTAAAAACACATGGTGAGGCCCATGATTGTCTTCACTTTCTGGCTGGGGGGTATGGAAGATAGAAGCCAATTAGGGTTCCGTGGTCTCACTGAGATAGGGAATCAGAGACTGAAGTTCAGGGTCTCCAGATGTGGCTGGAGTTTGTGGGGCAGGGTTACAGGTGCTGTGCAGAAAAGGAGCTATGCAGAAAAGGAGCACCAGAAATCTCTGGAGGAATATCCTTGTCATTGGTTAAAAAAATAAGCTGTACATCCAAAGGAAGAGACTTCATAAAACCTGGTAATAAACAATACCTGGGAAGCTATGACTTGACAGTCAATCAGAGACAAAGGGGCTCTGACAAGCAAGAATGGGGAGATTTTCTAGGCATTCAAGAGGTATCTCAGAAATTCCATACCTTCAAAATAAGCCTACTCTCCCCCTTCCCTCTAAGAAAGCTTAAAAACAAGACTGGGAAGGAAAATAATCTGCCACTAACTGAACTGCCTATCTGTATCAAAAGTCTCTAAAGTAATGCTACAAAATCTGCATTCTCATAAACATAGTATCCACAACATCCAGCATGTATTCAAAAATTACTAGCCATGTCAAGGAAATGTGACCCAAAATCAGGGGGAAAAAAGCAGTCAATACACACCAACCCTGAGACGACCTAGATGTTGAGATTAGGAGACAAGAACTTCAGAGCTTTAGAACTACAGTTGACCCTTGAACAATGCAGGGGTTAGGGGCACCAAGCTCTTGCAGAGTTGAAATCTACATATAACGTTGACTCCCCTAAAACTTAACTACTAATAGCCTGCTGTTGACTGAAGCCTTACCAATAACAAACAATTAGAACATATTTTGTATGTATATCTATTATATACACTGTATTCTTAAAATAATCTAAAGAAAATGTTAAGAAAACCGTGAGAAAATACATTTATAGTACTGTAAAAATCTGTTTATAAGTGGACCCACATGGTTCAAGCCCTTGTTGTTCAAAGGTCAACTGTATATCCAGGGGCCAAAAAAGAAAATACTATCATAATGAATATGCAGATGGAAAATCTCAGCAGGAAAATATAGAAAGAATTAAATGCAAATTCTAGAATACAAAATACAAACTTAGCAATGAAAAAATGTACTAGATCCAAACCCATAGAATATACATCACCAAGAGTGAACCCTATGTAAAACAGGTACTTTGAATGGCTATGATGTGTACACGAAGGTTTATCAATTTTAACAAACGTACCTCTCTGTGGGGGATGCTGATAACAGGAGAGGATGCACATGGGTGTGGGCAGGGGGTGTGTGGGAAATCTCTGTACCCTTCCCTCAATTTTGCTATGAACCATAAACTGGTCCAAAAAAAAGAAATTAAAAACAGCAAAAAAAAAAAAAAATGTATGGATGAAAAGTTCAGCAGCTTACAGATGGCAGAAGAGCCAGGAAACTTGAAAACAAATAAGTAAAAATTATGCGTTTTGGTGAACAGAGAGATTGGGGAGAGGGAAAAAAATCTGAACAAAACCTCTATGAACTGTGAGACAATATCAAACTACCTAATATATGTGTGATTGGTATGTGTGTGATTAAATATACTACGTGTGATTCTTTTTGGAGAGGAGAGAAAATGAAGAAAAATTATTTGAAAAAGTTATGGAAAAATTTTCCCCAAATTTTGGGGTAAATGCACTTATATATCAAAGAAGCTTGACAAAAAGCAAAAGAAAAAAATACAAAAAACCCCAGTCCTAGGTACACCTTAGTCAAACTACTACACAGAAGAAAATTTTGAAAGGCAGAGGGAAAAAACGACCCAGCACATATTAGAACAAATATAAACTCTGAATGCCTTTTTGTCAGAAACAATAAAAGCAGGAAAACAATTGAGTGACACCTTTAAAGAACTGAAAAAAAATTCTGTGAACCCAGAATTCCATATCTAGTAAAAAGCACCTGTAATACTGAAGACATTTTTTTTTTTTTTTCCTTATGTAGGCTCCACACCCAGCACAGAGCCCAATGTGGGGCCCGAACTCATGACCAGGAGATCAATACCTGAGCTGAGATCAAGGGTTGGCCGCTTAACAGACTGAGCCACCCAGGCGCCCTGGAAGACATTTTTTAATTAAAAGAAAAAAAAAAAAGAAGATGTTGCCAGTAGATTTACACTACAAGAAATACTAAAGGAAGTTCTTCAGCCTGAAAGGAATTAATACTAGGTGGAAAGTTGGGTTTACAAGAGGGAATGCAGAGTTTAAGAAATAATATATGGGTAAATATAGAAAACAACTATATTCTTTTGCTTTTTAAAAAAGACATAGGATAGTTTAAAGCAATAATTATAAGGCTATCATGAGGCTTATAACCTAGACTATATGTCAACATAGCACAAAAGATGATTCTCACATTTTTTTCTTAAGTGCTACAATATTAAATAGACCATTGCAAGATGTATATTGTAATTCCTAAAACAACCATAAAACAATGCAAAGAGATCTGTTGAAAATAAAATAATAATAAAAAATTAATCCAAAATCAACCTGGAAAGGATAAATAAGCAAATGAGGCAAACAGGAAACAAAATGGTAGGTCCAAATCCAACCATACCAATAACTATATTAAATATAAATGGATAAAACACTCTAATTAAAAGTCAAAGACAGCCTAGCCCAAATAGCAAGGCCCAACTATATACTGTCTACCAGAGATGTTCTTTAAAAATAAAGATAGTGGGTTGAAAAGAAGAAAGGTATACCATGAAAACAGTAAGCATAAGAAAAACTGGCTCCACTACTGTAGACAAAATACACTTCAAGACAAAGAATTCTAGCAGAGGTAATGACAAATATTTCACTAACAATATAAAGGTCTGTTAATCAGGGAACCCATAACAGTAATCAATCTATAACCACCTTATAATACAGCTTCAAAATATATAAAGTGAAGACTCATAATCAAAAGGAGAAATGGCCAAATCCACAAGCAAAAGATTTTTAATGCTCCTCTCTTAGTAATTGATAAAAAAATTAGACAAAAAATTTAATAAGCATATAGAAGATCTGAACACTATCAGCCATTTTGATCAAATTTGAGAATGCTACACTCGATATTTGAATGATACACATAAGTTTCAATAAATTTTGAAAGATTACAGTGTACATTTTCTGACAATAGAATTTAGAAACCAGTGAGATATCTAGAAAAACCAAATATTTTTAGACATTAAATAACCCACTTTTATATTACCCATGAATCAAAGAAGAAATCACATTGAGAATTAAAAAATATATATATATATTTTTTATTTAAAAGCTTCCAGGTATTTCTTTTTTTTTTTTATTCTTATGTTAATCCCCATACATTACATCATTAGTTTTAGATGAAGTGTCCCATGATTCATTGTTTGTGCATAACACCCAGTGCTCCATGCAGAATGTGCCCTCCTCAATACCCACCACCAGGCTAACCCATCCTCCCACCCCCCTCCCCTCTAGAACCCTCAGTTTGTTTTTCAGAGTCCATCGTCTCTCATGGTTCGTCTACCCCTCCGATTTCCCCCGCTTCATTCTTCCCCTCCCGCCACCTTCTTCTTCTTCTTCTTTTTTTTTTTCTTAACATATATTGCAATATTTGTTTTTAAAGAAATGATAATGGAAACACAACATATCAAAGTATGTGGGATGCAACTAAAGTTGCTTACAAGAAAATTTATAACTTTAAGAGCTTATATCAGAAAATTAGAATGGTTTAAATCACTAATTAAATTTTTCTACCTTAAGAACTTCAGCTACAACTTAGCTGAACAAACTAAACCCAAAGTAAAAAGAAGGAAATAATAAAGATTAGAAATCAATGAAATATAAATTAAGAAGCCAAAAGTTGCATCTTTGAAAAGATTAATAAAATAAAATCAGTAGTTAATAAGAAAGACCTTAACTGGCTAACACACAGTCCTTTTTTAAAACTTTTCAGATCTGATGTGTTTTGTAATTCAGAATTTCAGATTTTAGAAGGTTCTGTCTTACAGATATTCTATATAATATCCTCAGTGAAGTCTAGGTAGCACGCTGTAATCAAACACAATATTTCTGTAGTGAAATCTATAAATATTCACTTTTAGAAGGAAAAAGACTACAAATAGCCTTATCTCAGTTTAGGTCAGGTCAGGTTTTGGTGGCAAAAATTCCAAAACAAATGGATTTTAGAGGTTTTTAAAAAATTTCTGAATTGCAGAATTGCTATTGTGGATTCGTACTAAATTGATTACTCCTTTTTATAGGTAGGTCCTCTATGTCCCTGAACATATGACAGTGCCCAATTACTGAGTTTTCAGGGATGACGTTCTTAGCTAAGATCATAGGATGAATTTTTTTTCCTTCTACAGCTTCCATGAAACTAGAGGATCAGAATATTTAGTAAAATCCAATGACCTTTATAATGACCTTGCCTGTATTTGAAAAGAGGACATGAGACTTCCAGGAAATTGGGTTCTTAGTCAAAGAAGACAGAAATTTCAGGCAAAGAAGCATATTCTCCTCTATATAGTAAATAAAATCATCAGACATACAAACACATAATACTAAATACTGATATATACAAAACTGAAAATACCCTTGGAATTCTATATAACGGACATCTACACTTTCAATTTTAAAATTCCATTTTTGTCAGGCAAATTCCACAACAAATATATTAAGTTGACAATGAATAAAGCTTAAATCATATTTCTAAAAGTAATTATATGACTTATTTAAAATAATCTTAGCAGATTTTGACCCAATTTTCTAAAGATCATCTTGAGTTGTAGGGAAACCCATTTCTACAAAGCTAATATTTATTTATTTAAAAAATATTTAAGGAAGATTAATTTATTTATTTTAGAGAGAGACAGAGCACACAAGCGGGAGGGGCAGAGGGATAGAGAATCTCAAGTGGACTTCGAGCTGAGTGAGGAACCCATGTGGGGCTTGCTCTCATGACCCTGAGATAAGGAGCTGAGCGAAATCAAGAGTTAGACGCTTAAGAAACTGAGCTACCCAGGCACCCCCAAATTTTTATTTAAATTCTACTTAGTTAACATCTAGTGTAATATTGATTTCAGGAGTAGAATTTAGTGATTCATCACTTACATACAAACCTAATAATTCTCAGGAAGACCATAACAGGAAGAATAGTAACAGAACAGTATTAATAGTAATAATTGCAGAAATTTCCTTTAAAGCCCATGCAATACTCCCATAGGTGCTAATTGGAGCCATGCATGCATTAAATCAGATGTATGTACTTACTATTACTGCTACTGCTGTCATTCCTAAGGGAGCTGGCTGCAACAGGGGGTAACATAAATGGTTTTGTGACACTGACTCTGGAATCTAAATAGAAAGCAATAATGTGTCAGTGTTGTATGATGATTTACATAAATTACAGAGTGTGCAAAAGGTTGAAGTGCAATACCAGAGTACTTTCAAGGTCTGCCTCCCCAATTTTGATTATTCAGATCCTATTTATTTCTTACTGGGTCCTGTTCTATTTATATTAAGAAATTCATCACAGTCACCTTATAGAACAAAGATTCGTTGCCTACATATGTTAATAAATCTAAGTAACACAAATTGTTGGTAATTAGTCTTAAAAACAACAACAACAACAACAAAAAACAATGTAAGTAGATTTTGTACTACAGGGACCCAGTGGGAAAAAAGGTCTCAATACAGAGTAACTGGTGAAGATCAGAATTCATGACTCAGAGGTAGGCCTTAAGGAAAAGATTTGAAAAGGGGACATTAAGAAAACTGAAGATGAAGAATAACATATACTACACAATACTAGTAAATTCACTATATCCCATATTGTTTACCCACACAAAATTCTTATATTTGGAAATGATGAGTGTTGCTTTGGTTTGAAAACCAACAAATCAACTGATCACTTCTTTCATGCCATTGATATATGTCTTTGTATTAGACATATACACATACATCTTTCTCTAGCTACAAATATATTTGAGTCAGAGGTAGATTCTTACCTACACATATAAGATTCAAGCTTGCTTTTGGCATTTAAATTGGAAATTCTTATATATCTTACCTTTTTCAGGACTTAATGTCGAAGAAACCACACATTCACTAGTTTTAGATGCCACGGTCTCCAAGTCCTTGAGGGCATCAATGGATCTATTAAAAATTCTGAAGAATTCTTCAGGGGTAAAATGCCTGAGTTCTGGGCTCTTAGGTGTTTTTTTTACATTCTAGAAGAAGACAGGTTTATATTTTTCAGATAGTTTACAGATTTAACTGATGTCAAGGTAATAGACTATAAGTACATTCCCCAAAGATTCAAGTAAAACTAATACTTTTAGACAACTGTTTTAACACCCATAATTCAAATTCAAATTGGTACTACAAGATAGTGATCCCATCCAGTTTGGTCTGGGGCTCAACTCCAGATAAAGGAATGGAGTGGTGGTGGGGGTAAGGTGAATAGAACATCAAAACAAAATAATGTTAGCAAGAAATTAGAGACACTGTTCTTTAGAGATGCTCATTAAAATAATTATTCATTAAAAAAAAATACCCCTCTATAACACCTGCTCCAAACAGCCCAAAATTAAAAAGTCCGATGATACTAAATATTGGCAAGAATATGGAACAAAGGGGACTCTTACATACTGGTGGAATGATATAAATTGGCGATTTGGTATCATCTGGTAAGGCTGGACATGTGCCCATTTTGTAACCCAGAAATTCCACTTTTAGGTGAATACTCTAGAGAAGCTCTTGCACATATGCACCAGGAGACATACAAGAAAGTTCTTAGCAACAGTGTTATATAACACTTACATCAAACAACAGAAGAGTGGTTAAATCATGAGAGACTCTTAACTATAGGAAACCAACTGAGGGTTGCTGGAGGGGAAGTGGGTGAGGATGGGGTAATTGGGTGGTGGGCATTAAGGAGGGCACGTGATGTGATGAGCACTGGGTGTTACAAGCAACTGATGAATAACTGAACTCTACTTTTGAAACTAATGTTGTACTATATGTTGGTCAATTGAATTTAAATGAAGAAAAAAAAAGAAGAGTGGTTTAATAAATATTGGTATATTAAGTCCACTCCATAACCAGGAAAAACTTAATTTCAGCTATATGCCTCAAAGTGGATATATCTTATAGGCATAATGCTGAGCAAAAGAACCAAGTTATAAAAGAATAAAGAGTATGATTAATTTCTAGAAATTCCCCAAGAAAGCAAACCAGACTATATTTTAGAAATTCATACATGCATGCTTATCTATAAATAAAAGTAGGTAATAATAACACCTATGTAGCATTTGCTATGTACTACACTAAGTGCTTTATACATATTAACTCCACCCCCAAAACAACAAAGAAATACCACCTGGGTTCTAGCCTCAGTGCCATGATTAGTAAATGTATACTCTTCAGTATTTGGGATGCTCTTCTTGACATCGTCATTTACCTAACACTTAACTCATCTTTCAAGCCCCAGTGGGTGGATTATTTCCTTCATGACACTGTTCCTCATATGCCCTACTTTTTGTGACCTCTTGCCATCAGAACACTATTTGTACTAACACTATTTGTACTAAAAGACATGTTAACTCTAAGATGTCATAGACTGTAAGACACACCAATTTAGAAATTAAAAAGTAAAGTAATAGAAGTGATGAAATGTAGTGAGGAGGCTCTTAGTACGGTAAGAATTCTGAGTTTGAACACAAATGGTATGGATATTGGGTCTTAAAGAGAAATTGGAATTTGGATGAGAAGGAAGTATTTAAAAGTACAGAATGATATTTAAAACCTTAGGTTTAAACATCTAGAAGGCCTGTAGGGTAGACCCTGAATTGTGAACTCTATGCCAAAGCAGGTCTCCCAAGATCTATTTTATTATAGATGTGGTATTCTAAAATAATAATAAAAATGTTAATTAGGATTTATTTTGCCAGACATGGTACTAAGGCATTAATCGCAAATTATCTAATGTCAACTCCATGAGATGGATCCTGTCATTATCCTCATTTTAGGCATAAAGAATGTGAACACAGAGAGGTTAAGTTCACAAAGGTAACTAGTGACAGAGTCAGGATTTGAACTCTAACACCTCATTCTTAATCTCTATACACTGCCTTGTCAATAAACTTCAATCTCACAGCACTGCCATGCCCACATTCTGAAGCTGGTGACAACTAATCATCAAATGACCTGGAGATGTTAAAATGCACTTCATTGTTGTGACATGATTACTATGGATAGGAGGTCTAAGTGTTCATTATAGACAATTTTCCATTTAAATGTAAATGAACATTTGTAACCTAAAAGGTGGGTTATGAGGACTTCACTCACAAAATAAAGGTCTATTTTTTTTATGTTTAGAGGGAATAAATTTAATTTTTATATTAAATGACATCTAAGCCTTTATGTATGTTTCAGTATTGCAGTGACTACAACCACCTATTTTCTGTGCTCTCCTTAAAAAACTTTTTTAATTAAAAATTTATAAATTAAAAATTTCACAAATAAAGATACTGCCACCCTTGCCAAGGTCAGCATAGGTCTTGGGGAAGAGTAGTAAGAAGCAATCCCAAAGAATACAAAGTTACCTCAAATAAGTGTTCTTCCATGCACTCCACAAGGTCATCCACTATTTTCACAAGTTTGTCTATGATAGAGTAATTACTCAAGCCTTCAGAGATATTTGAAAACTTGTCCAGAAGATCAGTTAAGCTGACTGACAACTGTTCCACCATCACCCTTATCCAACAATGACTAGGCTGCAAGAAATTGAAAGAAAGGAAGATAAAGGCATCTATTGTAAATACAGTAAACTTGGAGTACCCTTCTTCAAAGACATCAATGTTTCAGTCGCTGCTGGACAAAGAATTTCCTTATATCAGAACAGGTCAGTTTTTGTGTTTTGTTTAACTCAGATTTAACATCTGCTTCAAAATTTGCAAATGAATAAAGACCTGAACAAAGTATTGCTGGTAAAGAATGTTGCTCTTCCATGGAAGTAAATTAAAGACGAAGCCAAGTCTTACCCTTGACAAGGTTTACTTACTTTACTCACAGTGTTTTTAAAAAAGCTTTATGCAGAGGGAGTTACCAAAAAAAACCCCCAACCCCCCCCCCCAAAAAAACAACATTATTGTAGGAGAGAGTCCTAGCCCTCAAGGACTCGCAGTCTTTTGGTGAACTGGAATATGAAACAATGGATTAAAATAGCTTATTTTTCCGAGGTGCTTGATAGATTTCAAGGCTTCTTCATAGATAAATTCATGTGTATGTTTAAAAAACAAACAAACAGGGCGCCTGGGTGGCTCAGTTGGTTAAGCAACTGCCTTCGGCTCAGGTCATGATCCCGGAGTCCTGGGATCGAGTCCCACATCGGGCTCCTGGCTCAGCAGGGAGCCTGCTTCTCCCTCTGACCCTCTCCCTTCTCATGCTGTTTCTCTCTCCCTTGCTGTCTAATAAATAAATAAAATCTTTAAAAAAATAAAAAACAAACAAACAAACAAACAACAGCCCTGGCAGGAATGTGGTCTCAGAGAGAAGCACTTTTGCCTTAGCAGCGGGACCAGCTACATAATTTGTGGAACCAAGTGCAAAATGATAACATATTCACTGTTCAAAAATTTGTCCAAGAATGAATGATTACAAGACGGTAACAGCAGAGTATTAAACCAAGCACAGAACCTTGCCCATGAAGCTAGCCCTGCCCATTGGTTAGAAGCTCAAATCTGTACAGTCAGGTATAACTGGGTTCGATTCTGTCTAAGAAACTCCAGACACCTGCATAAATTCTCTGAACCTCTCTGTAGAATGGGGATAATAGAACCGGTAGTTGTGAGGAGATAATGTACATAATTTGAATGTAAGTTTTATGAAGGCACTATTTTTTTTTTAAAATATGGCCTAGAACAGTGTCTCTGGCATGTGAAAGTTGCTCAGAAACTATTTGTTGAACAAATGCATGAGTGAATAAAAAATGAATGAGAAAAAAATACTCTGTGTCAGGGGTCTACACTTTCTGTAAAGGGCTAGATAATATTTTAGGTTTTGCATGCCAAGGAGCAGAAATAAAGGATATTATGTAGGTGCACTTATACAGAGAAAACAAATTTCTACAAAACTTTTATTATAAAATTAAAATGTAGTAATAATAATTGAATATAATGTCTTTTGCAGAATAATCAAATTTAATTTTTTGTAATATAGGTCTACCAATAAGAATGGAATTCTTTATTTTGGGTCAACATTTTGTTTAGCTGGGTTTCAAAGTATTCTCGATTATCAGACAGAATACAAATGTTCATCTGTAAAAACCAATCTCAGCTGGCCGGCCATATAAAATCAGGCAGTGGATTGGATCTGGCCTACAGGGTATAGTTTACCAGCCTCTGTTATAAATGGCTCTGGGCCAATAAAGGTTTAGATTATCAGGAAAAAGATCTCGTTGATGTATTATTAAAATCCATTCTATTTTTTATTTTATTTTATTTTTTTTTAAAGATTTTATTTATTTATTTATTTGACAGAGAGAGACAGAGCGAGAGAGGGAACACAAGCAGGGGGAGTGGGAGAGGGAGAAGCAGGCTGCCCACAGAGCAGGGAGCCCGATGCGGGGCTCAATCCCAGGACCCCGGGATTATGACCTGAGCTGAAGGCAGACGCTTAACGACTGAGCCACCCAGGCGCCCCTCTATTTTTTAAATTAGTGTAACATTACTTAAAATAATTACTTAAAATAAGTTCATATACTTTGTATACTTTAACATTATGTTTTCTTACATAAACATCTTTTAAGTAGAATCTCCGATTTTTTTTTTTAAACTTGGCTAAAATGTAACAAGTGAGAAAAATAAGATTGGGGATAGCTATAACTGCCATGGTGTATAAGATCCTAAATAATTTAAAATAACTTCTGCTGTAATAAAAATATTATAATCGGGGTGCCTGGGTGGCTCAGTTGGTTAAGCGACTGCCTTCGGCTCAGGTCATGATCCTGGAGTCCCGGGATCGAGTCCCGCATCGGGCTCCCTGCTCAGCAGGGAGTCTGCTTCTCCCTCTGACCCTCTCCCCTCTCATGCTCTTTCTCTATCTCATTCTCTCTCTCAAATAAATAAATAAAATCTTAAAAAAAATATTATAATCATAGGGAGTACCTGATGCCATGTAAAAGGAATCAAACCACTAAACTTGATTTCTCTTCTTACTAGCAGAATATCTCTATGGGGGAAGGCCAAGTGATTTATCCTAAATTATACAAGGGGGCCGCCTTCTATTCATTTAACAGAACAGTTTTAATTAATACAACACAGCCAAAAAGGAAACGGGTTTATCTACAAATTGGTAAGCCCCAATTCCTGGAAGCACTAAATGTCATTCAAAACTTTCAGGAGTGTTGGCTCCGGCTTCAGAAAAGTATAACAAACAAATCCCCAAATGGGAATTAGTTCAATTAGGCCATTTCACTCAACTCATCAAACAAGTTCTCAAAGACTATGTGTTTCCAAAGTATGTTCAGAATGGATTCTTTGTTTTGTTTAATCAGTGCTTATCTCAAGCACATGTAAGTTCACATTTGCATCATTCACAGGTCTCTTTCCAAAATGTCAGTCTTTCCTTTGGGACTGAATCTCTCTCCAAGTCTCCATCCATTTAAACAGTGATAATTCCCTTTTAGATAGTCAGCCCTGTCAGCAAGGGGCAGATTTCCTAGAATCTGGGATACAACACATACTGCAAATACTGTTTGAAGAGTATTTATACGGTAGGGCAGCCTTCCCCAATTAATTCATTCTGTTGTAATGGTGCAAATTTTTCTGTGGCAAGCTGATTTAGGTGTCAGTCTCTTTAAATTCTGTCTTCACTCCACTTTATAAATATGCTTGCCTATCCTTTCCTCAGATCTTCTGACATAGAAGAACCAAAATCAAATTTCCTTATTCTGAACTAAGGTACTCCTTTAGCTTCTGCAGTCTTGGCACCTTAAGTGAGCAGGTTTTTTCTTTTTCCTTTTTTGTGGTTAAAGTAGAAACGATTTTGTTTATAGGTTTCTTATTTTTAACCAGGGAACTCTGGGGTGCTTTACTACCACCACTTCTGTTTATCTCTATTTTCAGCTGAACTCTTATGTTTGCATTCTGTATTCAAATTCTTTTTTCTTTTTTAAAGATTTTATTTATTTGACAGAGAGAGATAGTGAGAGAGGGAACACAAGCAGGGGGAGTGGGAGAGGGAGAAGCAGGCTCTCCGCCGAGCAAGGAGACCAATGCAGGGCTTGATCCCAGGACCCCGGGACCATGACCCGAGTGGAAGGCAGACACTTAACGACTGAGCCACCCAGGTGCCCCGTATTCAAGTTCTTATTTAGCCATGACGACTCCCTCACAGCCACCCATGGTCCCCCACGGTCCCCAACTTCCATACACTTAATCAACAGCTGAAGCAATCAACATTTCCCAGCAAAGTTCTCAAGCCTAAACTTCTAATTTCTTACAGTTAGATCCTGGAAATCTCACCATCTAATCCTAGCCCAAAATTTGCCCTTTAAAAATTATGAAGAATTCATTGCTAGCTGATACGAGCTACTACACTGCTGAAAAACACATTTCTAAACATCTTGTAAATTATATTTCATGCATTATTCATTCTTGCCAAATTTCCTTGGAAAAAACGATATAATCAGTTCAGAGTTCTATCTTCTCATTAATTTGCTTAAAGAGTTACATGTTAGCTTTTTAGGATTCTTGGACTTATTAAAGATAGATCTAAGGCTGAAAAAAAAATTAAATATCAGCCAGTTTTGACCTGTCTGCAAGAGAGAAAACCAGTTTTGACTAGATCATCAAGCAGTTTCATATCTTCCTTTTAATTAAATATAGTCAATGATTTGCAAAGAGAATGAAACACAGGAAACTCAGTATTTCATTTGTGAGATGATAGATCTGCTTTTTGACTCCTCCAAGATGATGATTAGGAAACGGATGATTGAAGGCTCTAAGTTTCCCAAATATAATTTTTCCTTTTGCCTTCATAATAGGCATTATTATCACTATTCCTTAGCTTTTAGAGACCATTTTAAGCTTAAATAGTTCTGTATAAGTATCAACTCACAACATTCATCAGAAGAATGTAAGATACAAATAATGTTCTCTATTTTACTAGCAGAAGAATGTGAAAAATTAGGAAAGTTGATAAAACCACACAGGAGGCCAAAGAAGTGAGGTAAGAGGTACCTCTCAAATTCTTGAAGTACATATAATTTAATTTTCCATTCACCTATATATACCTACAAAACAAAATATACTCCTTGCTTTGAAAGGGAAAATCTGTCTGGGTTTTCCTTAACTCCAGACTCTCAATTTCTTCTTTCTTGGTAGCCTCCATCTTACATTTTCTGGGTTAATTACAGCAACTCTGGCTAAGACTACTGGAAAAACATGCTTTCAATTCCTATGTAACATGTATCATTCTAGAATGCTAACTGAATTAATGCATCGGTAATTCTTGACCTGCCACCATGCCACCACCATTAAAGATTCGTTTAAAAGCTGTAAACTTCCTAAGGGATTTTAAAGCACCATGACCAAGTTAATGATTTAACTAAATGATTAAATAAAAGATATAAAAACTCCTATACTTGGGCGCCTGGGTGGCTCAGATGGTTAGGCGTCTGCCTTTGGCTCAGGTCATGATCCCAGGGTCCTGGGATCGAGTCCCGCATTGGGCTCCCTGCTCCTTGGGAGCCTGCTTCTCCCTCTGCCTCTCTCTCTCTTTCTGTCTCTCATGAATAAAAAAAAAAAAAAAAAAAAAAAAAAAAAAAAAAAACTCCTATACTTAAGAGCATTCTAAACATAACTAGAATAGGACTGCTTCCGACGACCAATAATAAAAATATCTTTGCACATTCTAAAACCACACATAAATTTAAAATAGGTCATATATGAGTATATAAAATACATAATATATGATACGTGATATAACACCCCTGCAGTCCCAGAACTGATACATTTGAGACCCTGGCTGAAACTGTGTACTTTACAAACATCCTGGGGACTTGCTCAGTCTGGCATGCTTTTCTCTTCTTCTACCCCCTGCTTCATTCAAGAAATTGTTCTGGTTTATCAGCTGAAAGAATTTGACACAATATTCTGCATCAGTCTTAGATGCAGAAGCAGTCTCTAAGAGCAGGTACCATTAGCTTTATGGAATTACAGGCTGAAACTGGACAAAACAACAATAACATTTCTTCACGCACACACTTGGCGCTACTCTCCATTTGGTAGCTGTAAGTATAGAGATACCTGTGCGCTTCCTTAGTGGGTCCCAGGTAGGTATCTCCATTGTGAGAGTTCCCTACAAAGGAGTTGGGATAATGTACCCATTAGAGATTTTCAGGGAGAAAAGCACTGACTCATAAAACCATGAGCCCTCTGAGGAATATTCACAAGCATGCACCCTGTCTTCTAATCCAACTAATCTAATTACCAGCATTACTGCCCAGTTAGATTGTTTTTGTTTTCTTTGATGTGTGTGTGTCAAAACCAAGTCTAGCCAGAATTAGAGGTATGAATGCCCAGGGCACAAAGCATTCCTTTCTTTCCTCTTGTGCTTCCAGCATTTACCTCCTGGCTGAGAAATCAAAAGAACCTAGAGCCATGCCATTGAGAATCACAATAGTTTAGATCTGGAAGGAATACTGAAGACCACCTGCTCCAGTCCCAACAATTTCATAAATGGGAAAACCAAGACTTAGAGCAGGGAAGTGGTTTGTTCAAGGTTGTACAATAAATTTAAAACAGAAACATTAGAACACCAAACCAAGACTCACCTAGTTCTTTTACCAGTGGTACAAAGCACATGCAGCTGCAGTATTTTTTCTGCCAAGTTGGCCATGAGTCTTGTGGTCTCACATCTGGACCAAGCATATTGGTCCTTAGACTCAACTAAGAGAGCTCTGGGGAACAGAACTGACTCTTTCTGTGTTACTTCAGTGAATTCAGAGTCATACTGATGAAAATAAATTTCTCTGAGCCAGTTGTCACAACCAAACAGCAAATACCAGCTGCCTTTAGTGGACTTCCTTTATTCTCCTTCTAGTATTTACTCTTAGGGCTGGAGAATAGACACTCACCTGCTACTTTCAAACATTCCACGGCAGGCAAATTTCAAACATTTCTATAAAAGCACTTTGCAAAACAGTGTGTGCTCACAATCCTGGTTGTGGAATCTCTAAAATCTTACCTCCCTTTTGGAGGAGCTGGGTTTTGTCATGATTTATTTTGGTCTTCTCCCTAAACAATTAATTTGGGTCTTCAGTATTCACTTTAGGCATATAACTTTCATTTTCTTGCTTGAATTAAAGTGATGTAGAAACCTCAATCTGATTAAGATGGTAATCAGCCCAAACACTATAAATATATGTTGTTTCCCAGGGCAGGCCTATAAATGGTCCCTGAGCCAGACACAAAATAGCACAGTGAGGAAGGAACAGCATGGTAGGTAAGGGCAGAAATGATGAACTAGAAACTAAGTGTCTAGTCCCAACTGTTAACACACTTTGTGATTTTAGTCAAGTCACTTAATCTATTCAGAGCTTCATGTTTCTCCATAAAATAATGGGGTCTATCTAATCTGTGTTAGCTAATACAGGGGCTATTAGCCCCTGTGGCTACTTATCACTCAAAATGTGGCTAGCATGACTAAAGCACTAAAATTTTAATTTTACTTATGATTCAGTGACTGGAGAAAGGTTTTTTTAAAGAAGATTTTATTTATTTAGAGAGCACGTGCAAGCAGGAGGAGGGGCAGAGGGAGGGGAGAGAGAAAATCTCAAGCAGACACTGTGCTAAGCATGGAGCTCCACATGGGGCTCGATCTCACAACCCTGAGATCACCACTGGAGCCCAAATCAAGAGTCAGATGCTCAACCTACTGAGCTACCCAGCTGCCCATGCCTGGAAAACTTTTAAGTGTATTTGGAAAATACTTAGGTATATGAATCTGCACTATCAATTGTAAATTTTATGAAAATCTAAATGTGGAGTAAATATTTCTGATGAAAATTTAATGTCTGCACAGAAGTATGCTACAGGTATGAAATACACAGTGGATTTTGAATATGAAAAAATTTAAAATATTCCATTAATTTATTTTGATAAGGTAGAATGTTATTTTGGATATACTGCAATAAAAACTATTTTACCTATTCCCACATTCCTTTTTACTTTTTTTTAAATGTGGTTACTGAACAATTTTTAAGATTACATATATGGCTTCCATTATGTTTCTACCAGAGAGTAATGGTCTAGCTATTCTGAAGAGTGTCTTAATATAATCACTTATTAAGATGGGCCCTGTACTTTGAATACACAAAAGAGCCACTTAGAAATAGTATTTAATGTTCTATTTTATTCATTTCACATTTTATACTTACTCATTTTACATACATACTTTCTTATTATATAGGAGGTAGAAGTAGATAAATACAGTGTCTACTTGGCTGATTTAATCTATTTCTATAGGAAGTACTTCTAATCGTAGGGGTTGAGCCTTAGGTATGGATCCTATGAACTTGCCCTGTGGCCCTAACTGATTGGATAATGGCAGATCCCTCAGCCAGGTGGGCCAGTCGGGAAGTCTCCCCCACCCAAACCTGTAAGGTAATAGAAACTAAACAGTCTCTGAGCAGCTCTACAACTGCAAATATATAAAGCTGGGAGTCTGGGGTAGCTACATTTCACCAGGTGACTGGAACACAAAGAAATTTTGCACAGACAGAACAGAATAAGGCAGAGATGCAGAGACTCGAAGAGAGGAAAAGGAAAACCTGGTAGTTTTCCAATCCTGGAGTCCCTTCATGAAGCCTGGCCACATCCTCGCTTTTTTACTAGAATGCTGTTCTTCAGCATTCTTATAACTGGAATTTTTCTTTCTTTCTTTCTTTTTTTTCTTTCTTTCCTTCTTTAAATTAAGTTTCAACTCATCACTGTTAGTGAGAACCAAAGAACTCTAAACAAATAAGATGGACTCCTTCAAGATTTGGAAATCAGGACATTTTTTGTTAACAGTTAAATGTTTACTGGTAAGCAGTTTTTGAGTAACACCTACCTGCTTGAATGGCGAAGAATACAGAGGAGTGAAAGATTTGATCCCTAATCTTTAGATAAATAAGATACAGTAAAAAGAGAAAACATAACAAAATAATGATAACATCTGACAAATGTATATATTCTATATCTTGGGCTTTTCTGATCTTAATTATTTCTCACAACACTTTGAGACAAATGTATAATATATACAGTTTTAAATAGCTCTGTAAGCAATATATCAACAGGTACCCAAAATGAATAGCTTCTGGACAAATTCTATAAAAATTCAGAGATGATGAGCTAAAAGGTAAGGTCCACAGATCAGATACCATGTTGGTGGTTACTGACCACCATGTCTCCCGAACCAAGCGGAGCAGGGGTAATGCCAGTTTTTACTGGCCAAATGATACAGGGAAGAGAGCATAGTCTTGAACGGTAGGAAATGGGCCTGGGGAGAAAGTGGGATCTCATCCTGACCTTGGATGAGAGGACCATGAGGTTGCCTTCAGCTACGAGATAGTGCATGATTCTGCAGGTAGAAATGGAACGAGTGGATGGAAGAGGAAAGGGCATTTGTGGCAAAGGGAAGTAGCACTGAGCAAAGTCTTGGAGTTGAGAATAAGCACGGTGATTTTAGGAGGCAGGGATGCATCTTGCTGGGGTGGTGGGTTTTTGTTGGGGAGTAATAGATACTAAGATGAGCTGGTTAGGATGAGGCAAGATTATGAAGAGTCATGAACATCAGATTCAGGAATTTGGCATTCAGCCTTTAGTCACTGGAACAATGAGAAAGTCCTTAAATACGGAAATGACTCAATGAAAGTAGTTTAACAGGCGCCTCAAGGAAACCATGATTCCTAAAAATTGCATAATACTTTATACATAAGATTTTTAATAAAATGTACATATATCTAAAAAAAAAAGACAGCAATAATGTTGTGCAGATATTGTTTGAGGAGTTACAGGCACTCAATCAATACAATAATCTTGTGGACTCTATTCAGGTCAAATTTGTGCCTCGGGGAAACAACAAGAGATTACATAAGAACTTTTCTCCTTCCTTCTTCACTTTCTCTCAGCAGATATTCATGAAGTGCCTATCAGTCATTAGGCACTGACGATATAAAACAGAGCAAACAGAGACAATCCCTGCCCTCATGAAGCTGACAGGTTTAAGTGGAAGGTTATCAATTAAATAAATCCACAAACGGAAAACTGCTACTTTGAAGAAGGTCACAAAGAGTGTTTTCCAACCAGAGGATTTGGTTCCATCAAGGAGGAAAGGGAAGGTTCCCTTACACAAGTGAAAATGAAACCATCAGTCTAGAGTTACTGGAATCAAAGGTCCGATTAGGTACAAAGGAAGCTGCGCACAGAGGAACAGGGGCCACAGGGAGCACGTGGGGACGTGGGGCTGGAAGAGGATTTGGAAAGGTGCCACATCATGAGGGTCTCGGGGGCCTTGTTTCAGGAGCTCCTTTTTTTCTGTTTCCTAAGAGCTACAGGCATACAGACATTCAAAGCATATGAAGAAGGAGGGGTAAAATAATTAGGTATGTGTTTGTTTGTTTAATCACTCTGTCTACTCAAGAAGAGTCAAAACCTCAAATGGGAAGTGCTGGAATGGCAAGGGAAATGGGAGGAGCCCAGAGGCAGCAGGGCCCAGCAAAAGAAGGCGGGAAGAATTGAGAACTGGAATCCTGCAGACCCAGGGAAGGGTGCTGCTCAGGGAAGGCGGCCCGCAGGATGACGCTTAGAATGATGTCACATATTCCCAATGACGTCTTTGTTCAACCTTGCCTTTAAAAATAATTAAAAACTGATGTGACATAAAGAATGGTTTAGGTAAGAATCATCAATGGATGCTAAATTTTTAATAGAAACTTTGATGAGGAACTGTACATGGTCTTAAGACATCTCCCTCAAATATTGCTTGAGAGTTGCTAACAAGTGAATGCACAGAACTAGTGGAACACCTTAACCAGGGGATCTGTTTAAGCACCTCAAGGGGAAGATGGTCACTGTGTGCTTCTAGGTGTGATAAGCTGAGGATGCTTCATCATTTACGCAGCACCATGGCTTGACATACAAAATCTGAGGAACTCTTAAAGTAGACTAAAGAGACATGAGATATTAGTTTACACAAACTTAGTGGGCTTAAAACAGCACCAATTTATTATTTTACCCTTCCTGAGGTCAGAAATCTAACACAGGTCTTACTAGGCTCAAATCAAGGTGTTCACACAGGCTAGGTTTCTTTTAGGGGCTCTACAGGAGAATTGCTTTCCTTGCCTTTTCCAGCTTTTATTTTATTTTATTTAAGATTTTATTTATTTATTTGAGAGAGAGCGAAAGAGAGCACGGGCTGGGAGAGGGGCAAAGGGAGAGGGAGAAGCAGACTCCCTGCTAAGCAGGGAGCCCAGGCTCAATCCCAGGACCCTGGGATCATACCTGAGCTGAAGGGAGACACTTAACTGAGCCACCTAGGCGCCCTGCCTTTTCCAGCTTTTGGAGACCACGTGCATCCCTTGCCCTGTGGCCCCTTGCCCCATTTTCAAAGCCAACAGTGCAACATCTTTTAATCGTTCTCTCCGGCTCTCACACTCCTGCTTCCCTCTTACAAGGATTCACAAGATTAGATCATGCCCATCTGGATAATCCCAGATAAACTCCCCATCCCCAAATCCTTAATTACATTTGCAAGTCCCTTTTACCACGTAAGGTGATATATTCACAGCCTAGGACATCTTTGGGGAGCCATTATTCTATCACACATAATATCAAAAATGCAAAAACCATTATCCTAGACTGGATCTTGTACTGGAGGAAAAGAAATACTTAAAAAAAAAAAAGATAAATTTTGATAAAACTGAAATACAGCCAATAGATTTAAATATTCGGGTTATTGATAAATTTATTGAAACTGACAACCATACTGTGGTTACATAAGAGAAAATCTTTTACTTAGGAAATACACACTTAAGTATTGAGGGGCAAACATACAAGTGACTCAGTGAGTTTAGAAAAATAACAGCCTGTGCACAGAAAGCAAGCGTTTAGTAAAGCAAATGAGGCAAAGTGTTAAAAATAGATGAATATGGATTAAAGAGTTTGTGAGTGTTCTTAGAACTCATAACTTTTCTGTAAATTTGAAATTATTTCTGAATAAAAAGTTAAAACTGATGAATCTAATTAAAACGGAAATGTCTTTTTTACTCAAATACTACAAGCAAGTCATAGTTTATATCATTTTATAAACATTAGAATGACTAGATCTGTGGCCCAAATTCAGCAACCCAATTTTTGGTCTTCCTGTGGTAACATTACTGGTAAATAGAAGGATCAGAAATATTTAGGATTTTTATGGTTAGTGACTTAAAATCCTAACAGTCCGGCAATATTATAGTTTCAAGAGTTTAAAATAGAATCGGTAATTATCATCAGATTTAAGTACCAACTGATTGGTCACATCCTGCTATTTGTGAGAGAGAATCTGCTAGGTAATTTTCTAGGAGGTCTCTTAGAAAAGTAGTGCCCCCCCACCCCCCACCCCACCCGGGAGTATTTAGCAGATTTTTAAAGCAAAAGCATGACAATGAACTGTATTCTATTCTAGAGCCTTTTTCTGCCTGGTGCCTCAAGCAGAATTTTATTGCTTTGGCCCCAAAGAATCTTTCTGGTACCCATTCTGATTTCTACTCCGCCCTCTATTGTTTAGAAACAAAAGATAAGGCAGCTGGGATTCTGACCACTGACAAATCATCACTGGCCTCTCCACTGGGAAACTCCTCTGGTCTTGGCAGAAACTCACATTTTAAAATAAAGGTAAAACAAAGCCTACAACCAGTTTCTGCCCAAAGCCTTCTGCACGGGCTTATTCTTCTTGCCAATTGTGGTAGCCAAGAACAAAGTTTCTCCAGTTGCGCCAGGACAGTATGCCAAGATCAAATAATAGTGGACTTTTCTCAATTACAGAAACATGAAAAAAAATGTGGCAATGAATCAGCCTTATTTTTACAAGTTTGGCTCTTGCTACCACCAGCCCATACTGAAATCTGTGATTTAGCACAATCTATGATTATACCAGCACAAAATAATCTATTTTGTTATTTTCAGTTTAACATTAAGAGCTGCATGATTTCTTTGAGTCAGTTTGGCAATCACACACCTAAATGCTTCTCCAGTCAGGGTCAGGGTACATCTTTATTACTTGAATGTTTCACTTAGAACACCTTCCTTTCGGGCGCCTGGGTGGCTCAGTCGGTTGTCTGCCTTCAGCTCAGGTCATGATCTCAGGGTCTTGGGATTGAGCCCCATATCTAGCTCCCTCCTCAGCAGAGAGTGTGCTTCTCCCTTTCTCACTCTCCCTCAAAAAAAAAAAAAATTAAAAAAAAAAAAAAAAAAAAAGACAAAAACCTTCCCTCGCTATTGTAATTATTTAGATACTCACATTCTGTAACCCAAGGTTAAATGTCAGATGACCTAAGGTTTCTTTTTAAGACTGTCACTTTTTAGTTGTATAACCTTGGGTAAATACTTGTAAACCTCAGTTTGTGTCATTTGTAAAACAGAAATCACACAAATCACAGTAGCTATCTTGCCTTCCTGGAAGGGTTTTTCTTTTTTTTTTTTTTTCTTTTTATTTATTTATTTGAGAGAGAGAATGAGATAGAGCACGAGAGGGGGGAGGGTCAGAGGGAGAAGCAGACTCCTCGCCGAGCAGGGAGCCCGATGCGGGACTCGATCCCGGGACTCCAAGATCATGACCTGAGCCGAAGGCAGTCGCCTAACCAACTGAGCCACCCAGGCGTCCCTGGAAGGGTTTTTCTAATCATCCAAGGAAATAAATATGTGAAATCATTTTGAAAATTAAAAAAAAAAAAAAAGCATTATATAAAGGCCCAATCATCCCCCCCACACCTAGGTATTATTAAAGTCTTTTGCACATAAGGCTACGTGATGTGTTTGTTTCTTAAAGTATCTGGTAAGGTGCTGGCTCCGTATTTTTTCCTAAACAAATACTGTACTTGTTCCCTGAGTAATTGAATGATTAATTAACTTCCAGTCTGCTATGATTTTACATTCCTATTTCCAGAGAACTCCCCCTAATTCAATGGGACAGACACTGACCTAGATTTGAGGATATCTGGTTCAACACGAAGAGAAATGTTCTAAGGAACTTTAGATAGTTCATGCTAACTAAAATGCTTACTTTCCTAATGAAAAGAAATAGGCCTTTGACATTCTCTTGAAATGATAACGTTAGAGTCAGTCTTTGAAAGACTTTTTAAGCACAAGCACTTAGCGACGTGTTAACACACTGAAACTGGTAATAATTTTGATTGACTAACCCACAAAAAGTACTCAAAGCCTAAGACAGCTTACACAAAGTGGATCTGTAATCAGTACTTCATAAATCATGGAAAGATGTCTACTTGCGGAGTCACCCAAATGATTTTAAATTAACTCAAGGAACACAATACAGCAGTTAAAATGAATCAACATGGATCAGCACATGTCAAATGTGTGTTACAAAACATAAGCAAGGTGCAAAGTGGTATATACAGTATAATGCTATTAAGTCTGCAAAAAATACAGTAACTTATGTGTTAGTACAGATTTGCAGTAAATGGAAAAGAGCAGGTGGCGTTACTAAGGGTTGTTGCACTGGACACAACCCCATGTAAGTTTCTCAGAATCTTTTGACTAATAAATTCTGAGATAAAATACATGGTGGTCTCAAATTAAATAGGAAAGAGACTTATAAAGGACCTTTTCAGAATAAGCAAAAAATGTGCCCAATTTTACACTCAAGCATTTTTTAGGAGGAAGCTAAAGGAAAGAGAAATCTGTGGCTAGCTCTAAGGAAGATGATCTTTTTCACTTTAGAATTAACAGGTCTAGGACACGTGCTGAAATGCTTACCCTTAAGTAAAGTTTAGCAGTCACTTGAGGATAAAACAAAAACAAAACCATCCAAGTTGAATTCCAAGGATACTTTCTTCAAATACTGACAATTAGCTAACTCCTAAATGGCTGGTAATTTCCTGTCTCAATAGAATGATCCCATCTCTTTTGTCAGCTACTAAAAAGGAACTCAGAAATGTACAGTTTACTTACCAAAACATCCATCCCGGGGACATATTTGAGGGCTATCTTATAGTCTTTTGGAAGATTTGCCACCTACAGAGACCAAAAAAAGAAGAAAAAAAAGGGAAAAAAAATCCATGAGAAAATTCACACATAGCAATTAATCATATTATTTTTAGTGGGAAAAAATACATACAAACCTGTTATATTGTTTTTAAGTTACCATTGCATTTCAATATTTACATAGTGATTTTCCATTCTTGATTTCCTTTTGTAATCAAAAGCACTCTCCAAAAATATAGTAAGTCTTTTAGACTCCACATTCAGTAATGAGTATAAGTATAATCCAGTGAGTTTTGGAAACATCTAAATTTCAATTTCTATCTGTGGTCTTGGAATCCCTTCCAGGACCGTTTTCGTACTGTTTCACCAAAGAATCAGTAATACAATGTTCTGTTTTGGTTTTTTTTAGTCAATCGTTCTCAAAATGATGTGTCAACATCACCAGGGAACTGCTAAAAATGTAAATTCTCAGGCCACATCAACCCTACTGAATCTTACTTAAGTCCTCCAGGTGATTTTGATGCAAGTTTGAGAACTTGTTGATCCTAGAAAAAAATGTCAGTGAAACTCAAAAGAACGCTACTACTTATGAAATGCAAATGTTTCTAATTAAATAATTTGTAGAGATTCAGTTCTGTGAGATAACCTAATCTGCTTACATAGGCCTGAACATTGGAAATGTGTCGAATGTCTGCCTAGCTTCTTTTAAAGGCTTTTAAAAAATATCTAACTCATCTCCATCAGTCACTGTGGCACGTGTTGAACAAACACCTGATTGGAACCAAATCAAATTCTGTACTTTGGTTTCTTTCTCTCATCTATAAAATGGAGATGAAGGTACCCATGTCAAATAGCCAATTTATGAACTGTGATAACTGAATGTGCCAAACACATCATAAACAATCCATATTCTATATTGAGGGATATATTGGCAACTGACTTCCCAGGTATGGATCCTGGGGTTCTAGGTTCTTATCAGAGTTCTAGGTTCTAGATTTCTAGAGTTCTAGGTTCTCTTATCTCCTTTCCTACATACAGCACCAGCTCTGTCATACCACCATGATTACAATTTCCAGCTAAATACAGCCAACAACTGATTTAGACCATGAGTCTTAAGACAATATACGGTGTAAAAAAGTGGTTTTGCACTATTACATCTTCAGTAGGTCTACCTTACTTTTGCAGATTTTCCCCTTCATCCTTTCTCTGAAATCTTTGCTCTTCCCCATATTAAGGTAGGATCTTGCTCATGTTTGCTGGACTAGGTCACCTCTGACAAGTCTCCCATAACACAATCTGTAGGTTTCTTCCTGGCCATGCCAAAAGCTTCTAGAATCTGAGAACAATTTGGTGAGAAAGGAATATAGGCAAAGGCCTAAGTGAGTCAGAAGGGAGCCAAGGTAGGAACTGATCCCTCTAATGGTACCACCTCACACTCATCTCAGTCTCGAGGCTGATATTTTCTCAGTATGTGCCAGGTACTGTGCTCAATCAGGGCTTATGTTGCAGGATCACATCCAATCTTCTGATCCCTGTGACATATTATCTCTATTGAACAGACAAAGAGCTTGAGGCTCAAAGAGGTCAAGTAACTAGACCAAGGTCACACAGTTATTGGGTGTCAAGTATGGACTAAAACTCAGCTCTCTGACAGTCAAGCCTCCCTCGCCACTGTGGTTCTACTACACATTTCATCCACCCTCTGCACATCTGTCCTGGGTACTTCCTTCCTCTCGGTCAAATTTCCCACCAGGCTTCTAAAATTTCTTTTGTCTTTGGATCTTCATGCCCATTTTTGAAGAGCAAAATGACCCATTTTATGTAAGCTCTGCTGGCAAAGACACAGCTGACACTTTTGCAGGTAGAAACACTGGAATTAGACTGAACAGCAACATTTTACTATGTTATGAACCAACCATGTCAATTAAAGCCATTCCAGATGGAGAAACATGACAAGAAGTGGCAGGTGTTCTGAACACAACCTGCTTGACATTCTAGCCCCTCCTTAAGAATAATTCACATTATCTGTATCTATCTACCTATATAAAATTGACAGAACTAGTATTCAGAAAGCTTAGGACCGGAGTATATACATAAACCTAATGAGCGGAAAAAAATGTAAGGGATATGGCCAATTCCATTTTATTAGTAATTTATATATAAGAATCAGTTGAAAGAAGTCAAAGAAACCTTACTGAAACACACTGAAATCTCCATACCTTACTACTTGGGGGCGGTCTATAGTAATAATTTCTGTCTTAAACTGATTTACAGAGATTTAATTTCCGATGGGATGAAAATTCTATTTTTGAAAAATGCTTTGCGATTTATAACAAGTTTTCATATACAGCCTTTGCCATGATCTCATGAGATATATACTATTAAGCCTGTTTTATAGATGAAGACATGGAGGCTCCGGGGGGCTAACTGGTATCTCCAGGTAGCAGGCATCAGGAGTTCTTGATGGAGGGAGGATACAAACCCAGCCCTCCATGCTTTGCTCAGCACCATCCTCTCCAGAGCAGTCTCCCTTTATTACTCTCTTGGCTGACATTGGTTCTTTTCCAATTACATTTGGAAGAGAACTTGGGAAGTCAAGGTGTAGATTTTTATGGTTGCTTCATGAATTATTATATGACTTTCTAAGCACTTGGGGGTGTGTTGAAGAGCACTCAGAGAACACAGATATTTTTGCGATAAAGTCAGCTTCTTTGATATACATTGATCGGAAAGTCTGACAGTGCAGAGGGAGGGAGCCTCTGGCCTGGGATTCAGAAGATGTTAGTCTGACGGAGGAGTCATAGCACAGGGGTTCTGGGGACACACTGTTGGATCCAGGGCTCCTGCGTGTTAACTCAGATCTTGGGCAAGTTACTTAATCTGCTTTAATTTCGATATGGGTAAAAGGGGAATCATAACAAAAATCTAGCTAGTGAATTTCTAAAGACTAAATAAGGACTAAATAACTCATTTGAAATACCTAGTGCTTAAGCATGGTATGTACACAAAGATGAGTTTCTATTAATTGCAAGAGAGGGGACGTTCTGGATGGAGGAGGGGTCATATGCAAAGAAAAGGAAACGGGAAAGCACAGGTGTGTTCGGGAGACCACGGACAGATAAATCAGGCTCCAGCAGGTCAGAGAAAGGAAATATGCCAAGAAAGCCACATTAGAGAAGGACTTTACTGTTGGGCTAAGGAGGCCCAATGGGAGGCAGTGATGTCCAGTAGGACATGCTCTACCACCGAACCCTACAAGCAAGTCACTTCTGCCTCATTTCCTCTCCACAGAACTTCTACCACTTGTCTGCAAAATAAAGGGTACCAGGTAATTACTAAAAATGTAGTCAGATCTAAGTTTCTCATGGAAGTAGTGGGGTGCTACACCGGGCGTCCAAGCAAGGAGGGATCAGGATAGTAAATTCAGGAAGACAGGTTTGGAAGGTATGGATTGGACCAAGGATAGAACGGAGACCAGGAAAAGTTTAGAAGACCACTAGAAAAGTCCTGAATGTGTATTAAATATTTATATAGAGATTGGAAGATGAAAAAACCAGAAATGAGGTTTAGATTCCAGGGAAGTAGCCTGATGATAGGGTTAAATGGATGAGTAATCAAAACTATAGATTTTGAAAACAAATCAATTCTAGTAAAATAAGTCCAGGACAAAAAAAAAAAAAAACAAAAAAACAAAAAAAAAATAACCCCAAAAAACAAAAAACAAAATGGAACTTAATTGATGGAGAATTTTACCCAAAGCCAAATTATCCTAATGAGCTTTTGTGGTTTGACGTTTGAACATGTCAATACTATGCCAGATTGTAAAATGCATAAAACTGCAAAAACAAGTCACTTTATGATGGGCTCGCTCTACTAGATGGGCCCCATTAGGTGTCTTTAGGATTGACCATACTCAGTGACACTGGGAAACACAAAAACAAAACCAAACGCATAAGGGAACATCATGAGAAAACGCTGAAAACTCAGCCAAGAAAAAGTCTTTTTACGCCAACAAGCACTGGCTGCATACCAGGTCCTAAAGGTATTTGGACTCAGAAGAAAAAAGAACTCAAAGTTAGAATGCTTAATGTCCTCTCTAGATCACTAATCTAAAATCTTTGGATCTCATGATTCAAATGTCATCGAGGTCTCTAAAGCTCATGAAATTAGTGGCTTCTTGGACATCTTTGCTGAAACACTTCCTTGTCTCAGTTGTTTCTCCCTGGTGCAAGGTTAAGAATCAAAATGCAGTAGTAGTAACTCCTGATTCCTTCGGTACTGTACATGAAATGTTGTGCGTAAGTGAACGTCTCTGGAGAAAGAGTTCACAGTTTCCAGAGTCTCATCAGACCCAGAGAAGTTTAAGAATCACTGCTACAGAGGGGGGGGGAAATCTATGCTTATATTTAAATATCCCAACTCACTCATGTATAGCAGCTTAGTATAATGCTGGTTTTCAGAAATAACACAGGAGAAAGCTTTTTGCTTTTTTATTTTTCCTTATAAGTCATCCCCTGTTAATACTAACAACTAAACCCACCAGGACAACTGTGTTTAGTTTTCAAAGGTATTTGTTTTTTGATAATAACTCAGAGATTAAAAAAAAAAATAAGAAGATGACAACTTTACAAGACTTTTCTGAGTCCTCTTTTCTCAGTGAAAAATACCTATATAGTTAGAGGACTCATCTCCCTCCAAAAAATAATAAAAAATAAAAAATAAATTTTAAAAGAGAGATTAAAAGAAGATCTACAATAGGACCACTTCTTAATCATAAGGTGACTACTACCTAGGAAATAAAATTCAAGAGGTTACAATGATAATTCTTAAACTGCAGTTGACATTTAAATCTTAAATTAAGACATTGTAAATTATGAACTAGGTTCGTGTGTTCCAGAGACAGGTAGTTATGGGTTTGAACTTCTCCACTCAGTGTTCTATTTCCAGGTAAGGATGGTCAAGTTAGTTATCACTAGGTCTCAGCTTCCTAATCAATAAACTGGGGGTAAAAATAATTACCTCCTAGGTTTGTAATGATTAAAGGACAGCATCCAAATAAAATGTTTTGCATGGTTGCTGGATACTCACACAATAACTTGCTTTAAGAAGTCAAGGAACAAGAGCTATAGTACCTAAGTGGTTCATTCTATAAAGGAAGAATGATATTTTTCTTCACAATAAGACTGCCACATTTGGTAATATAGCAGGGCATTTGTCAGTTTTTACAAATATTCTTTCCAATACACTTCTGTCCTTTCTTTGAATACTGCTAGTCCAAAATTTAGTTTTAAATAGAAGAGGAAATTTCTACCGGCTGCAGGAGAAGAAATTAAAATGCTAAGTGTAGCAAACTAATAAAAATAAACTTTAAAAATTATCCAGCTGTCAAACCATTGTTCTTCAAAGGTCCAAAATAGAAAAAGGAAAACCCAACCCCAAAAGACTGTAGGAGATCTCTGCTTTCATTTATTTATTTTATTTATTTATTTTTTTGAGAGAGAAAGAGAGAGAGGAGGCGGGCGGGGGGGGGGGGGGGGGGGAGGGTGCAGAGGGAGAGAGAATCTTAAGCAGGTTCTATTCTATGCTCAGCCTAGAGCCTGACACAGGGCTCAATCTCAAGACCCTGAGATCATGACCTGAACCAAAATCAAGAGTTGGATGTTTAACCAACTGAGCCACCCAGGCGCCCCCATGAGATCTCTGCTTTTATTTTATTTTTTATTTTTAAAGATATATTGAGAGAGAGAAAACACGAGTGGGTAAGTGGGAGAGGGGGGAGAGAGAGAATCTGTCAAGGGCAGAGCCAGATGTAAGGACTCGATCTCATGACCTTGAGATCATTACCTGAGCTGAAATCAAAAGTAGGAGGCTTAATTGACTGAGCCACCCAGGTGCCTCTGAGATCTCTGCTTTTATTTTTTTTACTAAAAGATGTTTTAAAATTTTTATTTATTTATTTGAGAGAGAGAGAGAGAGAGAGCATGAGCAAGGAGGAGAGGCAGAGGGAGAAGCAGACTCCCCACTGAGCAGGAAGCCTGACACAGGGTCCTGGGATCATGACCTGAGCCACTTAACCAACTGAGCCACCCAGGCACCCCAGAGATTTCTGCTTTTAAAGAGAAGATATACTTAGAAAAGCTCAGAATTCATCTAGAAATGGAAAGACTCAGAGACTCCAAAACTTTATTTTAATGCAGTAGTAATTCTATTTGAAAAACATTGTACTTGAAGAGGAATAAAAATCAGGATTATTCAAAACTGTCCAAAGTGAAATCTATCTGAGATATTTTTATAAACTCCCATTATGTTACACTCTAAGAGTCATGTTTTAAAATAAGTGCCTATCATAAGACTAGAAAAACCATGAATTCCTGAGTTTTAATTCTATTCTGATTTGTAGACTGACCTGGGAAAGACAGAGTAATTTCGCCTTTATAAGATGGGGCTGGGAAGCAACCTGCCTTGAACATTTTGAGGAAGACAAATAATTACTCAGTAGGTATTTTAAAACAAAAAGGTTTTTAAAAAGCAACATAGTCACATTTAAATTCCCCCAAATGAAAGAAAACTATGATCACAAATGAAGGGAACAGTACGAAGAACAAAAGAGGAAACCAATTTGAACTATTTCAATATTTGGATGCCTCCTTCTAGAACACAACTGTTAAAAGCTGCAGCCTAATTGTCCCAGAGATACAAGTGTTTAAAGTTTGTTTCATCCTCTTCCCATATACTTGACCCTTTCCTTAGGTAGGTCTGAGTTTGTCATTTAAAACAAGTCTTGCAACATTTTTTAGAAATAAAGCAAAATGTTCTGTAAATAGATGAACTATTCTGCTGAGCAAACATGCCAGAAGGATTTCAAATGAAAACCATGGGGACTATAGGGGCAGCACAAAGTGTCCAAGATTAAAAAAAAAAAAAAAAAATGACAGTAAGGTCATAGATCATGTGCTTCTGTGACATGAGAACCATCCCAAGGAAACAGACTTCAGATCAGTGGGCACAGTACCAGCTGCACCTCATGCGGAGGAGGAACCAGTAGAGACTGCAAAGAAATGATTTCAGTCAAGGAGATTACTGGGATCACAAGGTAAGAAAAGTGGTACTGTCAACTTACTTTTTTTCTCTCCAATCGAATGTACCAAGCTTGTGCCAGTAAAGCAAATCCCTCTTGTTCTACGTAACCTCCTTGAGGCAGGGCATTACTGAATTATTCTAACAGGTACAACCTGACACAGTATCATTATGGAATTGCCCCACTGTACTTCAGAGAGAGGCCGTGATTCTCTGTATCTATATAACTCTGAAGTCCCTCACGTTGCTGTCTGAATTAGTCAAATTAATGAGTTTTAGGCTAAGGATAAGAACACATAAGAATCACTGCTACATGATTCCCCAAGTCCCCAAGAATTGGGACTAAATTAGGATCAAGACACTTTGGTCTCCAAATTTTGACTGAACAGACCATCTAGAGCAGTAGTTCTTAAATCTCCTTTCAGAAATTTCTTTAAAATGAGATGCCCGGAGCCCTTCTTCAGACCTATCATTGTATCCTTTTCTTAGAGTGCAGTCCAGACACCTGTAATTTTAATAAGCACCACAGGAGATCATGATGTTTACCAGAGGGGGGGAAATCTATGCTTATATTTAAATATCCCAACTCACTCATGTATAGCAGCTTAGTATAATGCTGGTTTTCAGAAATAACACAGGAGAAAGCTTTTTGCTTTTTTATTTTTCCTTATAAGTCATCCCCTGTTAATACTAACAACTAAACCCACCAGGACAACTGTGTTTAGTTTTCAAAGGTATTTGTTTTTTGATAATAACTCAGAGATTAAAAAAAAAATAAGTTCTTTTTTGTTGTTGTTGTTCTTTTATTTTTTTTCCCCAAAAATGAAAAAACCCCAACATTAGAAGTATGATCGCCTAAGCAGTTCTGGCACTTCCATGCAAATCCCTATCACCTACGATGCTAGTTGGAAACACCCCATCCTCACAAGCTGAGACTCAGTATTTCCGCAGTGGGAGCCCTGGCAGCGGTACTTTTCATAAGTATCCTAAAACGTGGTAATTGAATGATCCTCAAATGATATCCTACAAATGCTGGTTTATAGCAGTGATTTCCAACATTTTTTCAGCTCGATTCTTTCTTCCACATCAAGTCTTATTTGGACAGCCAGATACACAAATGAAGGCAGAGTGGCTGTGTGGACGCTAGGAGCCAGTTTGAAAACCACTGTTGTAGAAGACACAGTGCTGGTAACGGCACCCAGAGCTGGGCTTCACCATTCCTGCGTCTCAGTTTCCTTATTTATTTATTTATTTATTTTTTTTTTAAAGATTTTTGTCAGAGAGAGAGAGAGAGAGTGCAAGAGCAAGTGAGCACAAACAGGGGGAGCAGCAGGCAGAGGGAAAAGCAAGCTCCCCGCTGAGCAAGGAGCCTGATGCGGGACTCGATCCCAGGACCCTGGGATCATGACCTGAGCCGAAGGCAGAGGTTTAACTGACTGAGCCACCCAGGCGTCCCTCAGTCTCTAAATTCCCTTTCAGCTCCAGTATCCTCTGATCCCACAATCACTACTACCACTTCTAATAGCTAATATTCAGCAGGCACTTGCTGTGTTCCTAACACTGTTCTACTGATTCAATCCTTATAATCACTCTATGAAGTACTATTAATCTTAATACTGATAAGGAAACTGAGGCCCAAAGAAGTTATAGGACAATAACTGTGATAAAAATAAATTTACATATACATTCTCTTATTTAATCTATAAGATATAACTGAGAAGTAGAAACAGATTTAGAAAGGTAGTTATTTAAGGTCAAAAAGCTGGGATTTAAATGCAGGTCTACCAAATTCCAAAATCCATTCCTTAACCAATGTATTAGCACAGGTTGGTCCTACATGAAATCTTTTAAATGGCATCCATGTATGTGGTTACTGTGGTATTAATGATATGCATTCATATTTTTATGGAGATAATTTATCTCCCAAACTAGATCATGAACATTTTGAGGTCAGGGATTATTCTTCTATTTCCTACTCTATGAAATATGGGTTGTGAATTATGTAGGTCTTTATTCAGTTAGAAGTAATCTGAGTCCTATCTTTTTTGGGGGCGGGGGAGAGAGAAAGACAAGGGGGGAGGCATAGAGAGAGGGAGAGAGACTCTTAAGCAGGATCCACACCCAGTGTAGAGCCCAACATGGGACTCGATCTCACAACCCTGAGATCAAGACCTGAGTCGAAAACAAGAGTCGGACACCTAACTCAGTCACCCCTGAGTCCTATTTTTTACTAACTTCATTTTTTTTTCAATAATCCAAATTAAACACACTAATTTCACTAGATCAACTCTTGAAATTAAAAAATTTCCCTGAGTCATTTGCTGGAAGGGAGAAAAAAACCCTCTTTTTTCAGTCTAATGATTTTACATTTGCTTTCTTGGGGTGAGGATTTATCTTTTAGTGTCAATATTAATAAATATCTCTTTTCCAGGCTCTTCTTTCTCAGTGATGCTTCTTGCCATTTTTCATTGTATCAGCAGATAGGTACCAGGCTGAAAATAAACAGATGGTCAAAGACAAGGATGGAAACTCTTGGAAGGTGCTTGTAATACCTACTTACACCACTTGAAAAGACAGGTTCGATATTTCACAGGAAGTAATGCTCATTAAGTAGTTTTCCTTAAACACTTAGCAAGTAATAATGCATATAAGTAATTTTTCTTAAATACCATGTTAATTTTGGATATGCTTGGCCTGTGGCCAAATATACCATCATCTTCCAACTATGATTCATTGCCAATATATTTGATATTTGCTCCTTAGGACCACTGCAGATCTCCACTGATCATCCTCAGCTCCACAGTCAAGCCCCATGAGAGCTATAATTTCCCAGTTGTGAACTACTTTAAGCATCATATTTTTGAGACTCATGTTAATCTGACATCCATATAAATTTATGTAACATAGATAAAACTAGTCATAATAAGAATTGGGACTAAATTAGGATCAAGACACTTTGGTCTCCAAATTTTGACTGAACAGACCATCTAGAGCAGTAGTTCTTAAATCTCCTTTCAGAAATTTCTTTAAAATGAGATGCCCGGAGCCCTTCTTCAGACCTATCATTGTATCCTTTTCTTAGAGTGCAGTCCAGACACCTGTAATTTTAATAAGCACCACAGGAGATCATGATGTTTACCACAGTGAAGCACATTAGGTCTTCATTCACTGAACGAACATTTTTTTACCAATGAGTGCCTTTTACCAATATAAAATTTATAATATAGCATATATTTTCTTTTTAGTATAGTTTCTTGGGTCACAGATTAATAAGCAACTTGAGGAAGAGGTCTTTATGCTTTGAAAAAAACAAAACAAACAAAACAAAACAGGGGTGACTGGGTGGCTCAGTTGATTGAGCGTCTGACTCTTGGTTTCAGCTCAGGTCATGATCTCAGGTTTTGAGCCCCGCATCGGGCTCTGTGCTTAATGCAGAGTCTGCTTGAGATTCTCTGCCCCTCCCTCTGTCCCTCCCTGTGCTTGTGCTTTCTTCTTAAATAAATAAATAAAATCTTTGAAAAAAAACAAAAACTTTCCTTACCTCATCCTTAATACCTAGATGGGCACATAGCAGGCAAATGCCACATTGCTTTGATCACCAGCCCCTCAAATAAAACGTGTTGATGTATCTTCAGCTACTGCATCAGAGAATACTTTTTAAACCTGGACCCTGTAGACATCCTTCTAAGGAATCCACATAAACTGTGTGTGTGTGTGTGTGTGTTTGTGTGTATGTTGCTAACTGCATTGAGGCTAAGCCAGAAAGACTCTGACCATAGAATTAAACTTCTGTTTTGAAATTTGGCTATAAACCCCAAATAAAACATAAACCAGAAAATATATATCAAGAGTAGGGAAAACAAGTATCTCAACAAATATAATTTTCTTTCTTTTCTCCATTTCATGACCCTTATTTCTTCCCTATGCTCGGATCATCTGTTCTCTAGACAATTTTCAAATTACAGAATGCCACTTGGCAATTTTGAACCAGGCACTTACAAAAAATGCTTCTCAAAGTTTGCTCATCCTGAAGTCACACACTGTAGCTCAAATGGGCATGTAAAATCTCCCCTAGATCAGGAGAGCTGGGTAGAATGCATTCCAGATGCTGTATTATCTCTCTCTCCTTGGTATGCATTTTAAGAGAATCACGGCATGAAGCTAGCCATGACCAAGGGGCACTGGTGTAAAATGGCTTTTGCTGAGGGATGAGTTCCAATGTGACAAATGTGGGAGATGATTCTGTTCAACATTTGGGTAACAAATCACTTCTCCAGCTATGTTCCCACAGGGAGCACATACCCACCCACATGTGACGGGGTCTTCATGCTGTTGGAAACGGGAGAATGGCTATCTCAGGTTTTTTTGTTAGGCTTGTTAGAGAAGAGAAGGAAGGCATGGAGGGGAAAAAAGACACACTGAGAAACCCACTACAGAGATAATGGGGAACAAGCTAGTGCTACCACATCAGCACACAGAGAACTCTCCAGTGTCCTTCGCTGCCTGTGACCGAGACAAAAAAAATGAGCAAAGAAACAAAGTCACTGCAGTGATATTACCAATTTTACCAACAGATTCTCCTTCATCGTAATATCTCCCTACTTGCTCTCTATACACCCTTTAGAATAACTCATTGATTTCTTTCTTTGTCTTGGAAAAATACTAACTTGGGACAAGAAAAAAATGAAATCTTTTCAAAAAAACACAAGGGAAAAAAACCCCACAGCTATTGAAAGCATTCCTTACTTACCAATTTTGTAACGTCTTTCACATCATCAGTTACACGGTTCCTGCAGATCCCTTTAGTTTTGACCAGAGGATTAAATAGGAGTAGTTGAAGATAAATGCAAGTGATAATCCAAGTCTAAATGAAAACAGAAAAATTGCTGGTGATGACCAGTTAACATCTGCAATCACTCAAGCTCTTACATCTTATATCATAATGTGGAAAAGACAATCTACATTTAAAAAAAAATGCTACTGGCTTAAATACAATTCAATGTTGAGTAATTGAAGTATGCTCACCAAATTTTTAAAAAATTGTCCTTAAAATGTGGTTTGGGGTTTTCATTTCTATGCCATTACTGTTAACTTTTGTCAAAAGCATTCTAGAGCCAATTTCTTAATGGGAATTAGGAATGAACGTGCAGCAACACATAAAGGATCTACCACTTGAGGTGTTTTCTAAAAATTAGGAATGCATAAAATTCATACCTCAAGGCACCAAAAGAAACTTTCTCTACTTTAAGTGTAGACTGTTTGGCAAGTAGCAGCAAACCTGAGCAGTGCTTTAAATCCAATAGTGTAGGACAGTACACCAAAGTGAGGGAGAGAGATGTATTTTGAGGTCTAGCAGAGAATTTAACCTTTTATGAGACATCAAATGAACCAGTTTTTAATCACAGCTTTTTTTTTTTAAGATTTTATTTATTTGAGAGAGAGAGAATGAGAGAGAGCACATGAGAGGGGGGAGGGTCAGAGGGAGAAGCAGACTCCCTGCCGAGCAGGGAGCCCGATGCGGGACTCGATCCAGGGACTTCAGGATCATGACCTGAGCCGAAGGCAGTCGCTTAACCAACTGAGCCACCCAGGCGCCCCTGATCACAGCTTTTTAACCATTTGCTATGGAAGAACATTTCCTTAGTGAATAGGAAGAAATTCTTGAACCCTAGCGTGAGGTAATCACCTACACACATGTTCTTACACATACCTCTCCTTGAAAATAACACAACCATGTCTTATAGTTACTTTTATGCAGGACTTGTTTTTTCTTATTATATTATATTTGAGGTTTTTAAGAAATTGGGCATCCAATTCTCTTTTTTTTTAGTAACTTGAGAGCCCATAACACAGCACCTTGCATATTAAAAGTTCTTAATAAATATTCGCTGGATGAATCAGTGACGAAGGTAAAAATGGTCTAATGCTTCAAATTCAAATCCATTTTATTGAGCAGATATTATGAGATAGGGACTGTGACAGTCACTAGAGAAACAAAGGTGACGAAGGTGCCCTTGCAACTCAGAGGCAGGTACATAAATAAAATGCACACTCTGCGATAAATGCTTTGGGAACACAAAGGAGGAAGCAATTAATCAATTAACCTTAAGGAGGAGAACCCTTGGCAGGAAGACCATGCCAAGAAAAGCCAGAGAGAAAATGTGACTCTGGCTGGCTTTTGGAGGATAAGGAGGAGTTTGTAAGAGTTGACAAGGAAGGGATGAAAATTCCAGGAAAGACAAACAGCATGAGCAGAGGCATGGAGATGTGAAGATATTTTAAAATGTCAGAGCTCTTTTATGAGTTAACATTCATTTATGGCATCTTAAAATTACACAAAGTCCATCTGCGCATGGCTAGAAATCTTCCCTATTTATGTAGCTGCCATGTATTTAAAAAAAAAAAAAAAAAAACCGGGGCCCCCGGGGGGCCCCGTCATTGAGTGTCTGCCTTCGGCTCAGGTCATGATCCCAGGGACCTGGGATCAAGCCTGGAATTTGGCTCCCTGCTCAGCGAGGAGCCTGCTTCTCCCTCTCCCACTCCCTCTCCTTGTGTTCCCTCTCTCGCTGTGTCTCTCTCTGTCAAACAAATAAAATCTTTAAAAAAACAAAACAACAACAACAACAACAAAAAAACGGATTATTTTCCACTAATACCTGCATGCTAACTAGATATTATACTGGACCAAATGATGATTATCATTTACTGAAATTTCTGAGACTACAATGCTACTTACATAGACAATAGTGGCTTGTAAACAAAATTCAAACTTTTTTATTGTTTTACCAATGTGATCTTCTATTTTAGCAGTAATCCCGGTTTAAGTTTGGTTAAAGCTCCTTTCAGCACTGTGGGGTCACACTCTTCATAGCACTGTCTCCCTTGGACTTAAATGAAGACTAAATTGTGCAAATGATTTCTTGGAAGCAACCAGGATGTTCTTTGGTAGGTGGTAAATAAACTGTGGTATATTGGACAATGGAATATTATTCAGTAGTAAAAAGAAACCATCTATCAAGCCATGAAAAGACATGGAGGAAACTTCAATGTATATTATTAAATGAAAGAAGCCAATCCAAAAAGGCTACATACTCTACGATTCAACTATTATGACACACTGGAAAAGGTAGCAAAAAGATTAGTGGTTGCCAGAGGTTGTAGGGGAGGCATGAAAAGGTAGAATACAGGATTTTTAGGGCACTGAAAATACTCTGTATAATGGTAGGTATGTCATTGTACATTTGTCCAAACTCATAGAAGGTACAACACCAAGAGTAAACCCAGTGTAAACTATGGACTTTGGATGATTAAGATATATCTGTGTAGATTTATCAATTGTAACAAATATACCACCCTGTACACGTGTAGGGTCAGGAAGCATAGGGGAAATCTCTATACTTTCCTCTCAATTTTGCTGTGAACCTAAAACTGTTTAAAAAAAAAAAAAAGGCTTTAAAAAAAAGTCACGTTGGGGGCACCTGGGTGGCTCAGTCCATTAAGCATCTGCCTTCGGCTCAGGTCATGATCCTAGGGTCTTAGAATCGAGCCCCACGTTGGGCTCCCTGATCAGCAGGAGCCTGCTCCTCCCTCTCCTCCCACTCGTGCTCTCTGTCGCTATCTCGGTCTCTTTCTTTCTCTCAAATAAATAAATATTTTTTTAAAAAATCACTTTGATTGCTGTGGTGAGAACCAACTTTAGGGTAGCAATAGGTAGAAACAGACCAGTTAGGGGCTCTTGTTATAATCCAAGCAAGAAAGGGTTGTAGCAATGCACTGACCAGAAGTGGTTAGATTCTGTATCTCCTGTAGGCTCAGCCAATAAGATTTCCTGATAGTTGGAATGTGATTTCAAAGAGTCAAAGAGGACTCCAAGGATTTTGGCTTGAGCAAATGGAAGGATGGTGTTGCCATCAACTGATATAGGGAAGGCTCAGGGTAGAGAAGGCCTGGAGGGGAGATCAGGAGCTGAATTTTGAGTGTGCTAAATTTGAAATGTCTTTGAGATACCTTAGGGAGGATACTAGAGGTCATGATATTTGAATCTGGATTTAGAAGGGAAGTTTGGGCTAGATATATAAATGATAGCCTTTGATGTATAAATGGAATTTATTCATCATTCAAAAGAGTGGATGAACCCATCCAGGGAGTGAGGACAGACAGAAACAAGAACAAAGAATTGAGTCCTATGGTGCTCTAACTGGAAGAGGTCTGAGAGAAGATTTAGAACTCACAAAAGAGCTGGGGAGCTTGAGAGAGAAGCCAAAGGAGTAGGAGGAAGCTAAGTTTTAAAAAAAGAAAAATTACCTGGAGGAGGAGGTCAAACTATGTCAAATACTCGTAATAGGTCAAGTAAGAGGAGAACCGAGAACTGACCCCTGGACTTGGCAGGATACAGCTCACTGGTGACATTAATAAGAACATTTTTACTGAAGCAGTTATGGAAAAAGCCAGTCTGGAATGAGTTTAAGAGAACATAAGAGAGTAATTAGAAACCGTGAATGTAGACAGCTCTTTTAAAGAGTTGTCCTTCAAAGGAGAGCAAACAGACAAACGAATAAATAAATAAAAACAAAGTGGGGTAGCAACTGGCAGGGACTTGGGGCGAGGGGCGAGTTCTCTCTGTAAGCCGGTAGAAACATCAGGTTGTCCATATGCCTGTGTGGATGATGCAGCAGGTGGGTGTAACTGGCGACGTGGATTAGAAGAGAGGCAACTTCTTGAGCAACGTTCTTGAAAAGGCAAGAAGGGGTAAGATCCAGCTGTCAATCACAGGGCCTGGCTTTAAATAAGAGCATGTACAGTTCATCAGTGCTATCAGACAGGATGTTGAAAAATGTGAGTGCAGATGCTGGTGTTGTTTCAACAATACAGTGAATAATGGCTACCATTTACTGAACATTTATTATGTACCAAACATTTTGTATATCTTATCACAAACTTTAAGTTTCATATATCCCAATTTTATTTTTTTATTTAAAAATTTTTTTTAAGATTTTATTTATTTATTTGAGAGAGTGAGAGAGAGAGAGAGAGATCATGAGCAGGTGGAAGGGTAGAGGGAGAAGCAGACTCCCCTCTGAGCAGGGAGCCCAATGTGGGGCTCGATCCCAGGACCCCAGGATCATGACCTGAGCTGAAGGCAGATGCTTAACCCACTGAGCCACCTAGGTGGCCTTTTCTAAAAAAAAAAAAATTTTTAAAGATTTTATTCAAATATTGTCACTTTAAAGATGAAGAAATTGAGCTACAGAGAGATTTGGACTTCTAAGTGATAAAAAACAGATCGGTCCAATTCTAAATTCTGTCCTCTATCCCATACTGTCACAGCATTCCCACAAAGCAGTCAGATCACTGGTAAGGGCTCCAAATAGCATAGCTCCAAAACTTCAGTGATTTTTCAGATATCAAGCATATGGAGACAAGTATGTTCCATAATCCATGCCACAGAAGAATAGTCTACATTTTTCAGGATACCATAATTTTTAATATATGTTCTATCACAGTTTTAACAAATATTCTAATACAGACATCTATAATAATTGCAAAATAATCTCACCAGGGTAGCCTCCATATCCTTTTTTTGCATCAGTTATATACAAACACCTGTAAAGATAGGATTTTGCTCATTTTATAGGAATCTATTTGGCTAGGGCTAAAATTAAATCTGTTAATACAGTCACACATCTCTGACAAACTACTTCTTGAAGCACTTCATTTAAAGCTGTTACATAAACTTGTAATTTATTTTTGTATATACTTAGCTAGTAGTATGGGATATTCGCCTTTTGTAACAACAATTCACTCTGGCATAACTAAACATTAGAACAGAGGAGGAGTCATGGGAGTAATGTCCCTCATCAGTATTCACGTGAAAGGAGAGGGCTGAAATGCAGAGCTTACTTCTTTATATAGAAAAGTAATTTTTCAGTATTAGTCTATATAGATTATAGACATTTTTCTAATATATAGTACACACATTTTCTTTATTTCTTAAACAGTGGGTAGAAGTATTAAACCTTACTTTTTTTGATGATTCAGGTTCATGAAATAAAAGACTACGTGAAATAAGCCAGACATAGACAGATATTGTATGATCTCACTTACATGTAGAATCTAAAAAAAAAAAAAAAAAAAAAAAAAGAAAGAAAGGGAAAGGAGAAAGAAAATTAAAGAAGAGAAGAGAAAAGAAAAGAAAAAGTCAAATTCATGGTAACAGGGTAGAATAGAGCGGGGGTTACGAGAGGCTGGGGAAGACCTAGATCAAAGGGTACAAACTTTCAGTTATAAGATGAATAAGTTCTGTGGACTTAATGTACAACACAGGGACTATAGTTAATAAGACTATATGATATACTTGAAGTTTGCTGAGAGTAGATCTCAAGTGTTCTCACCACACACAGAAGAAAAGGGTAACTATGAGGTGATAGTTGGATTGTAGTCAGTTTGTGATGTATACTTATATCAAACATCACACTGTATACCTTGAATATATATGATTTTTGTCATTCATACCTCAATAAAGGTGGGTAGGGGGAGAAAGCATTTCACGTATGTAGTTGTGACCGCCTTTCTCTAAGTAGCTCCAAAGTACAGTATTTGTTTGAGAGAGTGTTTTTCAAATTTTATTTTTTGTTGGTTTCTCACTTTACCTGTTTCTCCCAGGCTGTCAGGTCAATATTTGCAACATATTTTACTGCTAGTATGCCTATTTCTAGCCTCCTGTAGTCTCAATAGCAACAAACAACACATGGCCCATGGAGGGTGGATTTGATAGGCAGAGTAATGGCATAAAGATGGCCAGACCCTAATTCTTGGAACTTGTGAATTTTTTCCTTGTATGGCAGAATGGACTCTACAGATGTGATTTAGCTCAGGACCTTGAGGTGGAGAGACTACCCTGGATTCCCTGGGTTCAAAAGAATCCTATGGCTCCTCACAAATAGAAACTTTTCTAGCTCTGGCTAGAGAAATGCAATAAGGGAAGAAGGGGTAAGATGTGACATGATAAGGACTTTACTTGCCATTGCTGGGAAGGGGCCAGGAGTCCAGGAATGCCAGTGGCTTCCAGAAGCTGAAAAAGTCAAGGACCAAAGTCTACCTTAGAGCCTTCAGGAAGGAACATAGTCCCACGGACCCCTTGATTTTAGCTCAGTAAGCCCACCAACTTTGGATTTCTGAATCCCCAAAACTGTAACCTAATAAATTTCTATTGTTTCATAAGTCACTAAGTTTGTGGTAATTTGTTACAGCAGCAATAGAAAACTAAGAGCTCAAGAAATTTTGAATGAATTAATGGATGAATGGCATAGTATTGTGATGTCCAAGCTTTCCTGGTAAGGAAAATAAATTGCCCCTGTCAGTATTCTGGGCCCCCAACCCCTGCTTTAAGCAAAGCAGCTTGGTTTTTTTCTGTTTTATTTGTTCATGCTTCTGGGTAAGATTTTATTTGAACAAAGGTTTCCATGGGCAAGAAAGAAAAAAAAAAACACATGCTTTTGAAAACCGGTGGTAGCAGAGAGCAGAACGTGGATCCCGGAAACCTCTTGAGCCCTTTACCGTGTGACCTCAAAGAAGCCAATTAGTCTTTCGAAGCATCTGTTTATCAGTGTAGAAGATGAGAATAAGAATAATTTTTGCCTTACCTACTTCATGGAGCAATGGTGAGGATCAAATGAAAACTTTTCAAACTACAGGTGCTGTGCAATTATTTGTTGTGTGGTTTATGGGTTTTGGATTGTCAAGGAAACCAGGGAAACAAGGACTTTTCAAACTGAATAGGGAAGAGGACTTTATAGAGTCAATCTTCCATGAACAAAGAGTATGACCTTTAGTATACGGATATTTTGACACTGATTTTGGATTCAGAAACTTTTTTCAATTTATTTCTTTGTTCTCAACTGTGTTTAGAGTAGTGTCAGTTAACAAATGACTTCCAGTTAAGTTAGGTATTTCTGTGTAGCACCAAAATACTTATCTTTGTTTTCTCTCTCTTCCTCTTTCTCTAATTTCTGGAAACTCCAACAAGGGTATACAGGTGCCTAAATGTGGGGGGGTGTGCTCGCACACACACCCTATCGGAGATAGAATGCTGAAGCAAAATGTCCCTGTGTTTGTGACTTCTGCTCTAAAATGTATCTTTTCAGTTTGGGCAATCATCTCACTTTTTTTTTCCCCCTAACATTCTCTGCTCCTGCCTATGACATTTTTCTTTGGCTACTTTGTTTTAGCATAGTACAACTTTTCTCTCTAGGTCACGCTCATTGTGTGATAACCTCTCATTTCATGATAACCTTTCATTGCACAGACACACTGAACTAATCTTATTGTCGGCAGTTCTAGATGTTTTTATTTAGAGGCATGCGTCAAAAGTGTCCCCCACATACTCCCCACATCACACACAATTCCAATAACCCTTTCACTGCTAAAAATTGCCTTTACATTATTTACATGATGAAAAAAAAAAAAGACTAAGAAATGTGGTTGTGTTGTTAGACTAAGCCACATGACAGAAACAGTTTTGGCAGAGGGAAGAAAAGTGACAAACATTCATACTCCATTATGAATGACAGATACAGCAGATCTTTTTCTGGGAGGTTTTAACGGTGGCAGATAGTACTGAAAAGATACTTTGAAGAAGATGGGGGAAAGCTATAGGAAGATGAGGCTGGAGACCCTGAAAGGCAAAGGTCTTACCGGTGGCTCATGTTTGTTGAGAACCAGTGTCGGCAGACCCCGGTGGGAAATTCACCCAATCATCAATTCTTGCTGAACCTAAGAACCTTCCTTACAATAAAAAGCCACATGCCAGGAAAAGGAGCTTCAAAGTCCCTCTAAAGCAAACTATTTACTTGATCTGAACATGTGTGTGTTATCACAGAAGTTGCTTTGCACACTTCTTTCCTTTAGTACAAACGGACATGCAGGTAGCCCAAGTACATCAGGGTTACAAATGCTGTTTGAGAAATCAGAAAATTCCAAGCTTCTAAACTTGGAGGAAAACAACAACAATGACAAAAACCAAACTTTTCTCTCTGTGAACTTGAGAAGCGATTTTAAAAATATGCATTGCCAGGGCCCACATTACACACTTCCCAAAGTTGGAAAGGTAGTGGAGTGTCTGTGTAGCTTGTTTTCTTTATGCACAGACCTACAGAGTGGTATTAGGTCTGCCCCGAACAAAACAGCAGCTGCTGCCAAAAACAACATTCATCTTCGCTTTAATCTTGAATGCCAGCTAGCAAAGCAAGCAGTTAGTTCCCTTGTAGCCCAAATGTGCTCTGGAAGCAGGCCAACTGGCTTCGCTACCCAGAACCAGGAAAGCAAGTTACCAAGATATAGGTATAGTAATTAGTCTTGAGTTCAGGTCTTTTGAGGTCATATGAACAACATCCTTCAAAAATAACCTTAATGTAAACCAACAACAGATTCTGGTTTAGGGAAGAACCATTTAATTCTACGTGACTTCTTCCTTCAGATGTTTAATTTTTAAAAAATATACCGTTACACATTATAGAGAAAATACCTAATCATCCCTACACAGGCTCAAATTCTTCTCTAGTGGTTGTCCAATAAGCTCGAAGGGGCAAAGGAAACATGTAATAGTAAAGTTGAGAAAAAAAAAATCTGCTACCAGGAGATTGTTAACAGGATAGCTAAGTGAAACTCAAACCAGCTTCTTCGAGTCCAAACTGGTGCACTAAAATCTTGTGAAGATACACGTCCACATCTCTCCATGTAGATCCTTTTGTGAGATGAAATGAAAATATCCTAAAATATGGATGATCACTAAAATCTGTGGTGAATATGCTCTACTAACGAAAACTGAACAACCTAGAAATAAATTGTTTAATATAAAAAGATAGGCAACAGCTTTAATGTAAACAGTAAATTCAAGAATTTCAATGGGAAAAAAATGAGAAAAATTACCCTTGATGGTCAGTCCTTACTCTAAATGTAAATGCTATTTAAAGGGAAAATGACTCACATACACTGACATCTAACTAAGGGCCACACATAGGAGGAGCAGTTTGCAGATATTATTACATGTAACCTTCCCACCAACCAGAGTTTGCAGGTGAGTAAGACATGCTTCAGTGGGTTTAAACCAAGACCTATACTATATATTAGGAAGAAAAATACCAGGCCAGTCAGATAATAAAACTGACTTCATTTATATTTAATGAACTATTCAATTTTATTTAAAATACCTATGCAGTGGATGGCATATAGGTCCATTTGGCTGAATCAGTTTTTGATTGAAGTCACAGTGTCAAATTATTACTAGGCTGGGTAAACAAGTAGTACAGGTAAATCAAGCTATACTTCACTATAGCTTTTTAAAAATTTTCATAGCTAGAGGGAGGGGAAAAACAAACAAAATAAAGTATAAGTTGTTCCTTCTGGTAAAAACAAAATTGAGTACTTTTCAGACTTCTAAGAAGAGCTACCTATACATTTAACAAACATTTATGGAACACCTGATAAGTATGTAAGTGTGTAAGATAAAGACAAAGATATTGATTTTGGCCTCTGGAAGCTCAAACTACTAGGGAACACAGCAGGGAGACAGGCAGAGAGGGGAGGGTCCCAGGAGGGACAGCTAAACCTGACTTTGGGAAAGGGGAACTGAAGGAAGGGCTCGGAGAGAGCTCCTGGGAGAGGACCTATTCTTCAAACGTGAAGTTAACCCGATCAAAGAGAGCAGGGGTGAAGACCCCTGACAGAGGAAAGAGCAGGTGCCCACAGAAGTGAGAAAACAAGGCATTTTCATAGAACTTCACATTGATGATATGACTGGAAAATGAGTTTCAAGGAATAAACAATAAAATAGACGTAGCTAGAGAGACAGGCAGAGGTCCTCCCAATTCTGCTAATTGATTTGGATTTTATCTTAGAGACATGGGGTGCTCTGGAAGGACTTTAAGCAGAGGAGTATCAAGATCAGATTTATTTTTGAAAGGCTTATCAAGCATCAGCATGAAGGATAGACTGGGGGGCGTGGGGGTCACTGAAGTCATCAACTGAGGCAGAGGCAGTGGGAGTGGAGGGAAATGGATAAGTTCAAGAGGATATGGAAGTAGACTGGGACATGGGTGACTGACAAAGTGTGTGGGGTAAAAAGGGGAGGAATCACAAATGACCTCAAGTTCCAGTTTAGGTGACTAGGTAAGAAGTAGTGCTTTTCACTGAGCCAGGATATATAAGAGAAGTGGCAGCTGGAGATTGGAAATTATCACCCAAAACCCTGCAGGACAGATACCACATCTAAGGAGGAAGAAGAACTATCTGCATAGATGCGACAATGAGAAGCCAAGCACAGGAGAGGCAAATCAGTTGACTGTGGGACCTGCAGCCACTGTAAAAAGAAAGCACAAAAGGGCAAGTATGAGCAACAAAACAAGCACTAAAAGATGTCAGCCTTGGGGTGCCTGGGTGGCTCAGTCGGTTAAGCGTCTGCCTTCAGCTCAGTTCATGATCCCAGGGTCCTGGGATCAAGTCCCACATTGGGCTCCTTGCTCAGTGGGGAGCCTGCTTTCTACCCACGCCTCCCCCCCCCCCCGACCTGCCGCTCCCCCTGCACTCCCCCTGCTTGTGCTCTCTCTCTGACAAATAAATAAATAAAATCTTAAAAAAAAATAAAAATAAAGATGTCAACCTGACGGTTGCCGAAAAACACCTCATGGAGTTGACACTGACAAGGATCATTTCTGTGGGACTGATAGAATTGGAATCCATCCACCGTGGGTTCACAGGGATAAATGAGTGTGGGGAATCTCAGGGATATACCAGGAAAGCTTGAAAAGGAAGGAGAGCAGGTAATTTGGAAAGGCTAGAGTATTAACTTTGGTCTTAGTAGAAAAGAAGGCAGCTCAAGAACAGTGGAGCTATCGTGATAAGCTCAGCCTTCCTCTTTCTTAAATGGTCTGTGCCTGGGAACAACTCACCTGTGGCTACTGAAAGCCAGGTGAGCTCAGAGGCTTCACCACTGTGTGAAAACCCATGCAACGAACTACACCTCAGGCTAGAATCTAGGGCCTAGGTGTTCAAGTTTTGTTATTCCTATTTTGTGAGACACTTACATGACAGAAGAAGTATTTACGCCAGCAGCAGACCTTATTTCATTAGAAACAAGGGTAATATAGGTCATTAGCTCTTCAAAAATATAGCAGTTCTATAAAAACACAGGGAGAGACTTCCCCTGAACAGTATAATCCACTGTATTCTAGGGAGATACTGATGACTAATTCTAATCAATTTTATGAGGAGGATATGTACCAAACCAAACTACTCTGGAAAATTGGTGGGTGCTAGTTTGATGTTGAACCTAGATTTACATATTTGTTGCCAATTCTCTTTGCGAGCAAATATATTTTCAAGGAAATAGGAGATAGGCCCCCAAAATTGGCCAAAGTATAGAAACATAGCAAAAAAAAAAAAAAAAAATCATGACAGTTCTGAAATGCACCTTTAGTACTCCACAGGCCCTTGTTCTTTTTGGATGGCGTTGTTCACTATTATGTCAGTTAGTTGCTCTTAAAATTAAACCACAATATGCACTCTTGAGCGTTGTAGCTTTCCAAAAAAAAAAAAAAAGGGTATAAAAACAAATTCTAATTTATACTCTTTCAACTACATGACTCACTTCTGAAAGTGTAATCTCAAGTAAATCAAAAAGCTCTGCAATTTTTCAAAATCTGCAATATCTTGTGCATTCCGAACAACTGAGAGATGGAAAAATGAATGTAGGTTCCAGTTGCTATCTGATCCCATGTACTGAATCTGGACTGAAGGACTGAAGTTCCTAGAACTTCTTGTGTTTTTTGTTCTCCTATGGTTGCAATTAAATGTACTCAGATGTCTTGTCAGATCAGCTACCAGGAGTCTGACAAGTTTGGTTTCTCAGGGCCTTTTAAGTTTTAAGAAAACTTAATCTGAGGAAGCAAGCTCAGGAAATCGCCAGAGTTTTTTTCCCCACCTAGGCTTTTTTTTACTACATTAACATAAACTAAATCTTCGTACTCTGCTTCCAAACAGCATCAGAACCAGTGGGGGTTAAAGGCATGAGCTAAAGCACACTCACAATCTTGATCATTTTCTACATCACATCAGATGGCAAGCCTGATTTGCAAAGGTCATGGCCTAAGCATTCATGATTACTCAGTGTGTGCTGGACACACCAACTGCCTTTGGTTAAGTTGAATAAACTGTTGAAATGTTCCCCCCCTTTCACTCAAAGTGCTCTAACTGAAACAGGGAGTCAGCTGTCTTTCCTTTAGATGAAAGTGTGTAATCATCTGGGGGTGTTTACTGAGTTTGTAGATTCCTGAGCATCATACAGAATCTAAATTTCTGTACATCTCAGGAATGTACACTTTTAACAAGCCCTCCATGTGATTTTTAGGTATCCTCTAAAGTCTGAAACAAGCTATTTTAGGCTGTCCTAGCTCGGGGGTACTGTATCATTAGGGAAAACAGAAAGGTCTAAAAAGGTATACAAAGTTGCATTTGGTTCAAGGGCTACATATTAGAAGCTCCTGATTTAGATCAACTTGAAAGAAGAAAAGTGAAATGTAATGAACAGTGTAGGAGTAGTGAGTGTAGAGGATACTGTGGATTGGCTCTTTCAAATTCCACTCCAGCCCCCTCCTAGCATATTCTCCACTTCTTCTCCTTTGCAATTAGCTACAGTTGCAGAGGTGACTCGGCCAATCAGGTACAACCCTGCAAGACTGATATGGGAAGGATATTTCTGAGAAAAGAGCTGGATGCTGGGCATGCATTTTGCTCACTCGGATAGTAGTGGGAGCAAAGAGTCCCTTCAGTCAGGAGCAGTAACAGCTTCCTGTACTAGCTGTAACAGTTTTAAAGGAAGCAGTGGACTTAACTGGGTTCTAGGTGACCAAAGGATTCTGGAAGCTCAGCCTCCTCTTCTGGCCCCTCCAGTGGTTTTATAAGCCATCAAATACATTTCATTATATCTCCCCTTCTGTTTAGCTAGAATGGATTATACCACATGTACCTAAACCCTAAGTAATACTAGGAGAAAAGAACCCAAGTTATTAAGCAATTATTTCTCATAAAGCTTAGTCTAAACTTTCCTTAGGAATTTTGCATTAGCGTTCCAAAATTCAAATTGTAAGATAAGCATCATTTTAAACTTAAAAAAAAAAAAGCAATTTTTTGATTGGCAATCCATGAGAATGTTAATGTAATTCTGCTACCTAAAGCACAACAAAGCATTTATCCTTGACATGCCCAGGACATGTTCCTTTGGTAACAAGACAATTCCAACTGAAAGTTCATTGTTGTTGGAGCTGATGTTTAGAGCAGAAGAACATCAGCAAAGACATGGATTCTAATCCTAATTCCATCACTGACATGCTGTAACCTCTGTGAGCCTCAGTCTTCTCTTAGGGATAGCATTTCTTTGGGTTTTTGAAACGATTAAATAAGACAGTGTTATGTAAAGCACCCACAAGATGCCTGGTACTGACAGATTGTGACATGACTGCCATAGTTATTTAATCATTATTACTAATCTTTTAGATGCTGAAGTCAAAAACTAAAAGTTGTATTAATAGTGAAGGTCACATTCCATGTATGTTCTGCTCCCTGTAGATTAAAGATCAGCACAGGAAGAGGATAAAGAGGTTGTGAAATTCCCCCAGGGCTTGGATTTGGATCAGCTCTCCCAAAGTACGCAGGCCCATCTTGACCTGGTGTAAAAGTGAGGCTGAACTGTTTGGGTAATGGGTGAATGTTAACCTAAACAACAGAGTTTCAAAAGTCAACTAGAGCTTCAGTAATAAATTCAAGACAGTTTTAGAAAACATTCGTGTTTACTCATGCACAGAGAAGCCCAACTTTGAATCTCTACTCTGCTACTGACCGGCCTTGTGGCCTCTGAAAAATCACTTCATCTTTCTCTGCTTTGGTTTCCTCCCGGCAAGATGGGCCTAATCGTAGAACCTACTTCCCAGGCTTGTTGAGGGCAAAAAGGAGTTCTAGTTGGAAAGCACTTGGTATAGTACCGGACAAATCGCACACCCCTATCCATTCTTCCATGGTTATTGTTGTTGCAATCTTTCCAACCACACTTAGCACAAGCATCCCCAAACTCGAAGCACGGTGGTTCAAGCCAAAACCCTGGGCCCCATCCTTGATTCTTCCTGTTCCCCTATTTCCACATCCAGGCTGTTACTTCCTAGTTCTACCAGCAAAATAAATCTTGCAACATTCACCTTTCTCCATCTCCTCCTGTACTGCTAGAGTACGAGCTCCACTCCTGCCCAGAAGGTTTTCAAGGGCCGCTATATAGCCTCCTTTGCTTGCATGCTTGCTACTTAACAATAGTGTGGTTCTCTGGGAATATAAAACAGCACTTGCTGCCTGCTTAAAATCTCGGAATACCCTTCTATTCCATTTACAGCAACATGCAGGCTGCTGATCAAGGCCTATCAGGCCCTATTTAACATAAACTTGCCTACCTCCGTGCTCATATCTTAGCACACAACCCTTTCTCTCCCCACCAGACCCAACAGCCACACCGGCCTCCTTTCTGTCTCTGAAACACCTGAAATATATTCCTGCCATAGGCCCTTTGCACTTGCTGCTGTGAGCTTTCTCCTCTTGGGCTCTGCAAAGGCAAGTCCTTCTCATTATTCAGGATTCAGTGTGAACACCACCTGCTCAGAGAAACCTTCCCAGGTGACCTATCTTAAGTAGCCCCAAACGTTCTCATATCACAGTTTTATTTCCACTGAAGCACTTTTCATCGGAAATTATCTTCATTATCCAATTAGTAGACTTTTTGATCACCTGTCCCTACTGAAAAGAATGTCAATGGTGTGAGGATGAGAATTGTATTATTCTTGTTCTTCACTTTTATCTCCAGTACCTTGAGCTGCCCCTCACTCATAGTGTATGCTCCTTCACATTTGTGGATTGCATGCAGTGCAAACTGCCACTGAAGTACCCACAAAGTTCAAATCCTCTCTTCTGTAGAACAGGCCATGATGGTTACAGTACAAGCTTGGGTTTAGGAACTGGGGCACAGATGAGGTCTGGATAATGTAGGATTCAATTCTCAGCAGATGGTGTCCACATTCACACAAGAGAATTGCAACATCACCCACCAGTTTTGCTTATAATTTGTCTCCTGCACTTGAGTTGGAGCACGATAAGGCCAGTACTTTTCAGTGCCTCACTGTTTTGTCCAGAGTGGGTAGAGCAGTGCTGAGTACAGAGAAGGCTCTCATAAATATTTTTTAGATGAATGAATACAGGATAAACAGAAGAGTTTTACTCATCAGTTGGCCATAAACCGCTGTTGTACTTTTCCCTCTAGGGTCCAATAACTGCTAAATCCTAACGACAAGTTTGAGGAATGTTGCAACATTCTCTTAATTATTCAAAATGGGACATTAGCTAAAGGCTTTTTGGTTTGAACTTCAAGTCATTTTCTCTCTGCCTTTAAATGCTTCTCTAGCTCCATGAAAATGGTAAATTAGGATATAAAACCAAAGGTAGACTGTAAGTTCCATGAAGCACAGCAACAAGATAATTTTTGCTATTATATTTCTAGCCTCTAGCACAGTGCCTTGCAGTAAAAATACTAAATAAATCTTTAAAAAAAATTGAGAGAGAGAGAAAGAGAGAGCTCACACACAAAGCGGGAGAGAGGCAGAGGGAGTGAATCTCCAGCAGACTCCCTGCTGAGCATAGAGCCCAATGTGGGCTAAATAAACAATTTTTAATGAACAACTAGTAGAAAAATGCCTTTCCCAGCAGATGTGGCCAAAGTAGGATAATAGACCAAAGTGCTGACCTGCCTGTAAAGTCCCCAGAATCCCCCCTCTAAAGGAACTAGGTAAGTTCAATTTTGGAGTTACTTTCCCTTATTGACCCAACAGGTATTAAAACAAAACCACAACAAAAAACTCCCCGCAGATCTGGAATGTAGGTACTTTGCTGTAGTAAGTTCAATGGAAGTCTCTGAGAATTCTACAACTCTGTACTTCAGTTAGAATTCAGAATATGGTAACTATAAATTTCTCCCTGTCTCCCCAATGAGTTGCAATCGATCAAAATTTCTAAAGCAGCCAATTAAAAAAAAAATATTCATGGGGATTCTGCACTGGGAACACACACAGAGAAAAGGACTTTACTTGGGAGAAGACATGTTCAGAAGTGATGACATTAGGTTCCGCTTTTAAATGCTAATCTTATGGCTTCCCAAAGCAATGGTTGACTTATACCTACTAAAGCAGGCCAAAAAAAGTTCATAGAACTGAATGTGGGTTTTTTTTTTGTCATCCAGATCCATTCCTAGTTTGACTTAAGAGTAAAAACGGTACCTTTCTTCAGAGTAACTGAGGCATACTATTACTGCTCCTCTCTCACATGACCTGGATGTAAGAAGCAGAAAGTTGCATGCCAGAGGACTCATCAGCTGACTCAAATGACACTCTCTGTCCCACCCCCCCAAAAGGCTTTAGGTGTACCTATTAGTGTGAAAATGCAATAATAAGTGGCAGGCTCTTTTATTGCGATTTTTCACCATGATGTTCATGAAATTATACTTAGCATTTTCCATAATACCACTATGTAGAAGGACACTCCAAATCCAGTAGAGAAAGGAGGATGTACAACAGAAATTAAAAAGAAGATCTTTTCCAATGTAACAGGATGTAAGTATTGGCATCACAGATTTTTAAAATTTTTAAAAGGATTCTGAGTTCATCTTCAAAAGAAATGTAAACTGTAAACTATTTTCTGTTCTAAAATTCTCCCTCAAGTTGGATTTGGAAGCTTACTTGATAATATTCCCTAGTTAAAAAAAAAAAAAAAATATGAAAAAATAGTCTTTAAACCCTCAAGTTCTTACTCTAAATAATGCCGGGAGGAAAAAAAAAAGGAACTTTCTTCTTGGGTCAGGAAAGAGGGTGAGTGGGTAGCCAATTGCAAGATAATCCTTTGGGCTTCTTTTCAAAGCAGCTGCTTTGCTGGGGAATCAAAGGAGGATGGGGGAATAAATGGAAACGGGGACTGCTTGGGTAGCACAGAGACTCTCTCACCATAGGGGGGAAAATGGGGATCTACTTCCTCAGGAAGTGAAGAGACGCCTGTGTGAGCAGTGCATCCAGCTAAGTGAAATTTAAAAGATATGCTTCAGCTGCTGTAGGATTTAAGTGCCAAATCTGCACAAATAATTTTGCACATCTACTTCATTGTTTAATTTTTGTGTGTTAGCTCTCATTTAGGGTACTTTTTGGAGCTTTCACTTGCAAATTAGGGCAGGAGGTAGACTTTGCTCTTTGTGATAATTACTTAAAATCTGAGAAGTTTTATAGGGTCCAGAAATGTTAACTTTTTCGTTCTATGCCCCAAACTGAGCTAACCTGATTAAAAAAAAAAAAAGAAAAGACAAGAAAAAGAAATAGACCACGCTACAAGCTTACCCACTTTCAAACTTCAGAACTTGGAAAACTTGGCATCAAAAGAGTTTTAGGAAGTTTTTAAAGTACATTATATATTGCTATTCCAGCACTGTACAGCAGTTATATTACCTCTCTGGGTCACTAACATGGTGGATTCTCGTCACAGAAGAAACGTGAAAACATCACTTTTTATTACTCCTTCTCTGACCTTCCTCCACATGTAAATAGATCTTTGATCTTAAGTACTGAAACATCATTTTTTGCTAAATTCCTTAACCACCCCGTCTTAAATTCTTAACTACTCAAATTGAACCATCTAAAGCTTCTATTGTCATATTTGTCTTCCCTCACTTTCCTAGATAGAGATTATACACATCAGTGTCTGAATCTATAGGACACCCTGTCCTTGTCTACTGCACTGACTATTAACTAGCACAGACTATGAAAAGAAAATCTAAAAGGAAGCATCTTGAATGCGGGTAAGCTGTGGAAGAAGAATCTGTTTACTCTATTTGCAACAGTCTTACTATTATTATATATCAAGAAAAACACCCTATCTAGGCAATACAAGACGACGAAGACCGGTATGAAGCAAAGGCTTAGGAGCAAACACACCAGGTCTGAAGACTGACGAGATGTTAAGATGTGGAGTAAGTTGCTCAATCTCCCCAAGCTCATATTCTTCTTCTGCAAAGAGGAATATCCACACTACCACTCTCATAGATGGCGAGAATTGGGGGAAGATAAAGTGTGTATTTTCTTCATCAGCAACAGCATTAGGTCTAACATCTTTTCTGGCTTTTAGACCTTCTACACATCTTGAATTGGCAGACACTCACTGGCACTTGCCATTCAGCCTATTGTATTATTTCCTTAAAGATGGCCAGCAACTTGCCCACCCTCCTTTTTTTTTTTTTTTAAATCCATGGTCTCCATGCTCTTCTAACAAACCTAAGTGGCCCATTTCTCTCTCCAAACAGAATTAGGTTTGAACAATGTATGTTTGTGTGGGCCAGTGCTGAGGGTACGTTATATGTATTTCTTATTGACATCAATGCATAATAGTAATGTTCTAAAGTTCTTCCCACCTTCCAAATCACTCTCCTTATATCAACTGAGGTCAGACATCAACTGAGGTCAGCAGGCATAAAGATGATAAATACCCAGATCCACTCTTAGAATACTGATAGGTGTTCGGAATGCTACATCTAATCACACTTTGGTTCAGAAAATCTTTACCAAGATTTTGGTGCTGAGTCACTAACTGGAGATATCAATTATGAGGCAATTTAGCCAGGTAGACAGGTAAGTAAGAAGATAATTTCAGTACAGTGTTTTCACACTATATGATTTTATTTTTTAAAATATTTTTTATTTATTTATTTGAGACAGAGAGAGAGAGAAAGAAAGTACAAGTGGGGGTGGGCAGAGGGAGAAACAGACTCCTCACCGAGCAGGCAGCCCAATGTGGGGCTCAATCCAGGACCCTGAGATCATGACCTGAGCCAAAGGCAGACACTTAACTGACTGAGCCACCCAGGTGTCCAGTATGATTTTTTTAGAAGATTTATTTATTTTAGAGAGAGAGAGAGTGCGCAAGCATGTGAGTTGGGGGGAGGGGCAAAGGGAGAGGGAGAGAAAGAATTTCAAGCAGACTCCCTGCTTCACATAGAGCAGGATGCAGGGTTTGATCTCATGACCCTGAGATGACAACCTGAGCCGAAACCAAGAGTCAGATGCTTAACCAACTGAGCCACATAGGCACCCCCATTTTTTTTTTTTAATGCTATGGAAGTACATGGTAAGATCACTAAACACAAGGGAAGTGGGAGTGAAGAATAAGGGCAAACAAACATCACAGAGGGCTTCTGAGAAGAGAGATTGTCTCAGCTAGACAAATGGTAGATGGATGAGGAAGGGCCCACAGCACCTTCAAGACCAAGTGCAGTGTGGTAGGTACATCACCGTACCATGTACGTTATTAAATGACACTGTAATAAAATGCACCACTCAGAGTGGTGGAAATAAGCAACAACCAAATCAGAGAACTCTGTATAGTGCATTGAGGGTTTGGACTTTATCCTGCTCATAATGAAAAGTCAGGGGAGGATTTTAACCAGAGTAGTTACATAGTGAGACTCCTCTAATCACCCTAGATTGTGTGCATTAGAACTTTTGAAATGACAGAAATCACCATTTGTTTTGTTAGATAATGAAATGGACACCCTTGGAGGGACTAAAACACCAACGCCACATAGTTAAAACCAAGACATGATCTTCAGTGTTAGCAAATTCTTGTTCTGATGTTCCTGCAGAACCCCTCAAATGCCAGGACACAGATTTTCAGAGAAAGATGCAAGTACAAGATCCCTTGTACTCCAGCTCTCCTCCTAAATCACTTAACAAAAATAATGTATGTCAGTGATTCCATCCTGTTCTCCTTTGAGTTTGAAAATAATGGACGTTGTATATATTAGCATTTAAAAGAAATTTTGCTCCTTGGTTTCACAGTCTTGGTTCAAGTTTCTGTGTTAGATCTACTCTGAACTGAACCCAAAATTACTTCACACATTTCTAGATTGGTTATTTAATCACAGAGGTAGCAATGATCAAAGATTCAGTCAAGAAACCTCTAGAAACTGCCTTAAGATTATACACTGTCAGAAAACAGGAGCTGTTTTTAGTCTTTCACAAATGCTTAAACAAGTCAGCACTCCATCAAAGGAACATAACGGTTTCATGTTCTGTCAAAGAATGTAATGCTTGTTTACCTGAAGATTTGTCTTGACTGACACAAAACTTACTTGAAGATTAACCTGGACAATCAAGCCCTTACTCTTGAAACACAATTACCTACAAGAAAATAAAACCTGAATTCATACTGAAAACACTCCCAAACTGTTGATTCTGACACAGTATTAAATTAAACACAGGAAAAAAATGTTTTGAATGCAAAAATGCATTTTGCTTGAAAGCAACTAGCATTTGCCTGGGTATTTGGCTCATTTAATCCTCACAACCATCTGAGGAATTAGACACTATTAGAAACTTCATTTTACAAATGAGATAATCAGAATGTTACAAGAATTAAGTGACTCAAAGTCATCCAATCTGAAAAGGTGACTCCAGATCCAGCAGTCTCCAAAGCTATCACTACACACTATACATGAAGTTGTTTCAGGCTTATTCTGGAAGACATTAATAAACACAAAGCTTTTAAGGATTTGGAAAGTTTGAATTTTTTAATCACTCAAGGCTTAGAATAATAATATGACCCTAGGCCCCTGAGTAAAACAGCACAGTCTACAGAGCACTACTCTAGTAATTACCTCTCTCTCACACACACACACACCAGCTTGTGAGGTAGTCAAGACCTATGTCAGCATCCGTAGTTACAAAGGAGGGTGCTGACCCTGATCCAGACCCCTTACTAATCTCAGTTTACCATTACATAATCCCATTTCCCATAATCACCCACAATCTCTGCTTTTCAATGACAACAGATTTTTAAATTATTATAGCCACCACACAAATGGAACAAACCAAAACAGTACATAGTCTGATGTATACTGATCTTTTGCTGGTAAAATACAGCCCAAAAGATTACAGATACCACCTATCAAACATCAGTTCTGGGTCAGCGAACTTCCGTATATTATCTCATTTAATCTTTGTATTCTTCCAACTGCATACTATTACCCATAATACTCCATTATACATATGAGAACATCAAGGCCTAAAGAAAGAATGTTAATAACATGCACACAGTCTTGGTGAATAACAGAGCTAGGACTTGGGCCTCCTTCTAACCCCAAAGTCTGTGCTCTTTCAAGTATCTTTGAGGCCAATGAGTCAAGCACTTTTGCACAAACATATAATTTTGTGCTTAACAATATAGTAGGAAAATGTGTTAAGCCTGAAAATTATTTATAATAGTGTAATTCTGCGAGTGACAATCACAAAGCAGGTACACAACATACTATTTCTAAGTTAAAAAAGTAAGGAAGGGGGAAAACAAGGAAAGGATGGGGTTGGAGGGAGGAAAAGAGAGGAGAGAGGCAGGAAGGAAAGCTGCTAAGAATTATTATTTTATGGAAGAGAAAATTCTGGGTAAGAAAAGGTAAAGCAAAGTTGAATAATTTACCTAAGATCCCTCAGCAAGCTAGAATCAAAAGCCAGAGGGAAAGCTTTAGGAGCTCTGACACAAAAACTCTTTTCACTTTCCCTTGACAAGTGGCTATATTTCTGCTGATGCTGAAAATGACTTCTCCTCCCAGATAGGGAAAATAGGAAATCACTCACCAATTCATGGAAAGGACTCATGTTCTGTCCCTCCAGTTCCAGGTGTAGCACAGAGTTTAGGAATGCAGACTCTGGTTCCAGACCGCCTGGTTCATAAAGCAGCTCTACCTCGTATTAGCTCTGTGACCTTGGGCACATGATAGAAAGAAGTAACTTTGCTCCTAGGTAAACTATCTTGCAATTATAATTATGCACATTTAGCTCTTTTTCCATTTTTGTTAAAGTAGGGAATGAAAACAATCAAATTATTCAGGACTAAAGTGAATCTGAAGCCTGACGTATCTGGATGAACGGCTTCAACTTTCCCTTTCATGCTGACAGTGGAGACTTTGCAATTAAGAGCAGTCATTGATACTGATAAACTTACCATTTGTTTAGTGCTCATTATAATAGCAAATGTTTGATTTAGTATTTCCAATGTGCCAGGCACTGGACTAAGGGATTTTTGTGGATTATTTCATTTAATCTTCATAACCACCTTTGAGAAAGGTACTATTGGTCTGCCTGTTCAGCAGTTGGGGAAACTGAGGCTCAGGATTACGTGCTTAGCCAACCAAAGCAGGCCATCTAACTGGTGTCTATTTGGTCCATCACACCTCTGTTCTGTTGTCTCCTTCACCTCCTCTCAAATGATTCCTTCTAGCTAACATTTTAATTTCCAATAAAGTATTACTAAGTTACATAGTGATACCGCTCATAAGGGTACTCGGACAGTCATTTGTTTAAACAATCAAAACATCAGGGTAGAAAATGATTTTTACTGTTCATGCACTTGGACTGAACTGACAAGGAATTACAAAGCAAAGGTCACAACTTAGATGGCTGATGGTTTTAAAAGCCAGACATAAGCATAAGGACATTATTATTAAATAGTTTTCTAATGTGATCACAGCCACTTAAAATTGTCTTCAAAAATAGCATGAAAGAGGGTCAGAGCAAACTGATTAAAGTAATCCCTGATGCATCACTTTTTTCCCCCCAAGAAGTTTTTTGAAACACAATTTTAAAATATTTTAAAATCTGCCCTCTGCCAAAACCAGTACCATTTTCTTTGAAAGACACCAAGGATTTGGCAGTAATTCTTAATTCCATAAAGTAAAAGGCATTTTTAGAGTTTCTAAGGGGCCTCCCTCACAACAGATGAGGCCTGCATTTGATGGCTAAGGACAGAGGGGTGGAAGAGGCTGGTGACCAAGCCCAAGCTCCCTGACTTGCAGGAGTCTTGTTGCTCATCACAACCATTTACGCTCCTGGGTAGTGCTGAGGAGGTGGTGGTCAGAAGCACTGGTCCCTCATGCAGACACTCAACTTTGCCTGCTCTCAGTCTTGCCCATATAAGATTAAAAGACATCATCTACACACACACACAAGCTCAGGTCTTTCAGATCGCATGGATATGTACATTTACACTTAAATATGGGTGCATTCTATTGCAGTGGTTAGGAGGAATCTAGTCTCTAGAATTAGACGGGCTTGGTTTGTAAACCAAGCTCTTCCACTTACTTGCATTTTTTTTCCTTTTAATCTTGGGCAAATTTTCTTAATATCTCTGAACTTTAGTTTCCGTATTTGTTTAAAAAAAATCAGTATCTCCTTCTTAACATTTTCTTTCTTTTTTTTTCTTTTGACTAGAATCGAAGGAGATACCTGTGCGGTCTGTGGCACGGTGCCTCATCCATGGTGAGTAGCCAGATACTAACTTATTAACTAGTCATATCATTTCCTTATTCAATAAACTATTCTTTCTCTCGTTAAGCAGCTTGTCTTTTGGCCTATTTTGTACAACTGTTTCCTTTCTCAGAAAGGGAAGAAAGGTAAAGGAGATCAAATTGGGGGAAAATTTTGTTGAATTTACTAAGAGTGCTTATGAGTGTTAAAAAAATAAAGTAGATAATATATAAATAAGGCAGTTAAGGCATTAATCTCTAAGGATTATTTTAATTCATTTATTCAGAATGCAAGTCTTATAGCCAAAGCCAGGTATTACTAATAATGAATTTATTCCCTACAGCATGTGGATTTGCGGTAAAGCTCCATGATTCACTAATCTAGCAGAGAATGAAATGATTATTTACTAAGTGCAAGTCACTGTACTGTTAGACACTATCTTACTTAATCATCCATCAATACTCTGATAGGTAGTTATTTCTGCACCCATTTTAAAGATCAGGAAAGTAAAGTTCAGAGAAAAACACTTACTACAAGTCATACAGATAATAAGTGGCAGAACCAAGAATATATTTGATCTAGAACTCAATCCAATGTTTTCTATTTTCTTGCATGGTCTCCTGTTTTGGTTAGTAAATGATATTGCATATTCACTGAAAATTAATGCTGCAAATGGTGAACCAACTAGCCCTTCCAATCATCAACCAAACACATTTTTGTATAATAGACTCAGTATGGTAATTAAAATTTGCCTTCTGTTTAAAAAAAAAAAAAAGCTTCTTAAAAATAGATCAGCACCGAACAACCTGAATCAGGTATCTACTCATTCCACAACATTCAATATGTATTTACTAAGCATCTACTATATATAAGCCACTCTGCTAGGCAACTAGAATCATGAAATTTTTGTTGTCCAAATTTTTTTTTTAAAGATTTTATTTATTTATTTGACAGATAGCGTGAGCAGGAACACAAGCACGGGGAGTGGGAAAGGGAGAAGCAGGCTTCCCGCTGAGCAGGGAGCCCGGATACGGGGCTTGATCCCAGCACCCTGGGATCATGACCTGAGCCGAAGGCAGACGCTTAATGACCAAGCCACCCGGGCGGCCCTGTTGTCCAAATTAATATCATTAGCAGCTGTTTTAATATCTGAACTGCTTTTCTTTTTTGATTCAATGTTTTTATAAACAGAATTTGTATCTTTGGGGTACTGAATAAGCCTCATGGATTCACTGTGGTTGGGCCAGGTAATCTCTTTGGGTGTTAGTCTTGGCAATAACCACTTGGAGTTGGCAGAAGAAAGACCTTATCTCAGTTTCCTCATCTGTGAAATGGGATTTGAAAAAATAGTACCTACCTCCCAGAAGAAAAGTTCTATGAATTAATTGATCTTGGAACAGTTTTCTACTAAGTGCCATTTGGCATGAACTTAGTATGAGGGTGATTTGATTTTATAAAACAGTGACGGAAACTATTTAAAACAGCCACACATTTAAATGTCAAACACTTGACACAGAACTACAGTAAATTTCCTTTCTTCAGGCTGAATCATTTGTGTGTGACATTTGTACAGAAGTACAAATAATGGTCAAATCAGTTTGGGATTTAAAAGTGTATTGAAATGTTTAGGAGTAAAAAAGATCCAAGTTTCAAATAGTGGGGGGATGTCTACTATTTTCTAAATATTGTTAAGACATAGTACTATGGTCATGGAACATTATAAACAAACGTACTAAAATCTTAAAAATATTTTCCTGGGCAGGGATTAAAAAAATGAAAAATTTTAAAACTTAAAAAAAAAAAAAAACCTGTTACAATTATTGCCAAAACAAGAATTATAGAAACCCTGTTTTGTGGCCCTGTGGCTTTTCTACATAGAATTTATTTTATCTAATATTAAAAACATGCTAAAAACCTGCTTTTCATTTTTCACGAATGTTTTGAAGCTCCCTTTTTATTCCTGCAGTTAAGTGCCCATTTTAGACCACCTGGAGGCAGAAACCACCAGCCACCTTCCTCTACTGTGATAATTTATCTAACAAGCAGTCAAATAACGTGTTGGTCCGTCCTCTACTTAATGGAACAACACATCAGAGATGTCTGGGCAGGGCCAAATAAATAGAGCAGTTTTCTAAAATCACCAGAAGATCCAAACTAAAGCAATCACAGGAAGCTTTAGTCGATCATCAAAAACGTAAATCCCTAATGTGTTGACTATTTCAGAAGCATTAAAGTGTAGGTTGACACAGAACCTTAAATAATGATGTGTGACTGCCAAGGCTTGTTTTGTAATCCTTGGGTTTTTGAGATCACATTAGAAACCATTTCATATGAAACCTTGCCACCCTTCCTCCCTCTGCTCTCATCTGAAGGTCTGCCGTGAATATAAATTTTGATAGCCATCCATATGGACAACACATCTCAGGAGGGGCGCAAGGCCTGTGTAACACAACCCACTTTCTCTTCAACACTCTTCTTGGAAATCAAGGAATCTGTGTGTTTTCACAAGGCAGTTGCTTAGGAGGGCATTGAGAAAGGGACCCCCAAGAAGCAGTGGAAAACTGCACAAGAGGGACCCTTACAATAGACAGCCACTATTAAATTGTCATTTCTAGAGGTGAGCTGGTTACTATACCGTTCAAATGCTTGCATGAGGAGAAACAAGCCAATTATGAGAGGAGTCTCCTTCCTGGAGTTTAGTCAAGGCACTTAAAATGGAAAGGTCACTGGCTTCAGAGATTTTATGTCAAGGTAAAAAAAAAAAAAAAAGAGGGAAAAATTCTTAGCACCTACGGGGCTTTTGTTCAGAAGATGAACTTTTGCTCCGGAAAGGGCGACAGAGTGTGTGTATACAAGACAAACACAAGGGCCCCCTCTGGGCTGTGCTCTTGCCTCTCAAGTCTGCAGGGGGAGGCACATTATGCAATGGGGACCACCCTTTCTGTAAAGGTGAAAGAGACTGAGGCTTGCTTTTTCAAGTGAGCACTGGCAGTGGGTTTGCTCTTGCTCTTGCCCTTTTCCACGGGAGCAAGGCATTCTTTGCAAAGCAACTGCTGGATTTTTGAGCTGCCGGTCTGGGCACCAGGAACAAAGAAAAGGAACCCTAACTGCCCCCATCAAGACCACATTCTAATCCTCAGCACTCAAAGCCCCAAAGCAATAGCTACACCTGCAAACTCAAGTGCTGAATTCCTGCATCCAGGTCGCTGGTGTATAGCTACTGCTCCATGTTTAACTCTCTGGATCTCTGCCTTTTGTTTTGTCTGTTTTAGTAGGTAGAGCTCACTTGACTCTGTGGGCATTTAGAGTAGAAGAGCCTACTGTCATTGTCATGACCATATTTTCTGAGGAATCCATGGTCTGTTGTCTGGAGGAGAGGTCCAACTGATCTTCTAATATTCTCATGTCAACAACAAGAAAAGGACTGTCATGGCTCCTGACTGCTAAGGAAAACCTCTTGCTGGCTACTAGGCTTGCCCCAAACCTCAGCTAATGTCAGTTTTAGAGAGAAGCTAAGGAAAGAAGGCAGGCGGGCAGGCGAGAGGTGTTCCGAAGACTCTAGTAGATCTGCAAAAAGCCAGGGCAAGGAAAGACTCGGCCAAGGGTCATCCACGGAAACTGTCTTTTCCCTCAAGCAACAGGGCTACTCCCTCTTTTTTCAGCTTCTGTGCATCCAGCTACAGATCCCTCCTCTTCACTATCTTCTCAGGATTAACTCTAGGGTGCGATTCACAGTAATACTACTACCACTCAGAGACTTGCCTGTGACTTGCCCATGACTTGCCCAAGACTTGCCCAAAACTTGGGCAAGACTGGAGCCAGATCTGCACTGAATAGGACCCATTCCTCTGATTCTGCCCACTAAGACTTCTCCTGCATGACCAGACTCTCTCCATTTTCCACTCCCTGCACATAGATGCTGGAGACTGCAGGGGCAGCAAAGAGAAGCAAATACTGGGAGGCATTCATTACCTTTTGTAAGCGTACCTCCTCTGTCTGTCTGACCTTGCCTTAGGATTCTTCCTCCCCTAGAGAATTTAAAGGTAAGAAGAGAGAAAGATCCTCTTCAACTATGGATATTGCTAAAATAGGAAGTATAAATATCATTTTTATTATAGAGAATTATCAAGTAGTAGGTGAAATGGCTAAAAGTACAACGTCCTATAACTTAAATCTCTTTCATTTCTCCCCATTGACCGGTTCATAATCATAAAACAATGGTTATAATTTGCATTCACACCAAACCAAAGCAATGGCTACATAAATCTCCAAATCAAAGGAAGCTTAAATGCCATGTGGTTCAAACCTTTTACTAGTATCTTAGAAATCGAAAATTTTAGAACTGGAAGGTGCTTAGAAATCACCTACTCCTACCTTCTCACATTACAGTTGAGGAAATCCAAGTTGGAAGAGATTAAAAGGCCTTCCCAAGTCATACAACTTAGTATCTGGGCTAGTAAAAGAACTCCATCCCCTAATATCCAAGTCAATGTGGCAACCTAGAAAAATAGTAAAATGTAGCCAAAAGAGAAAGAGAGCTACATAAAGAACAGTCTTTCTTTAGATGACATACATTGTGATTTTAAAAAAAGAACCATGAGGCCCCACCCATCTCCTTTTTTCTGGACGGAAGGAAATAGAGATGAAATAATGACAATTTTCTCAAACTCTTAACTTTTGTAAACAGTTTTTAGTATACACATACTTAAGTGAAAAGGCAAAAACATCTTGCTGCATCTATAAATTAGTAAGGCTATAGTCAATGGTTTCTATGAAATGAAGTCTATACAAAATAACTCTGAAAACAGCATAGATTATAAAAGCATCCTGGTGTTCCCTCAATTTGTTTTATAAACTGTTCTGATTACACAGGTGACTAACACCAAGAGTCTCTTGCATCTGCTCATGATTCATGTACTCTTTTCCAGTACATGATAAAGATCAAAGATAAAAGATCATTCCTCAGATTTATATCCAAATGCTTTACACCCTAATTTACAAAGGGGAGCATTAAGGTAATCGAGAAAAGAAAAAAAAAATCTTACAAACTTGCATAATGAAAAAAAAAAAAGTTACTGCATGTTGCCAGGTTAAGGACACCCTGCAGAAATGAATGCGTGGCCTCCCTCAGAAAAGCAAGTATCTTTAGTCTACAATAAACTCTCAGAATCACACGGAGGCAACTTAGAAAGCAAGAGTCTGGAAGTATGGAACTGAATCAGATATGGTAACAATATTTCCAGTTTCTACTTTTATTTTCAATTCTAATGCTCTTATTTAGTTTTACCTTTAAAGAAAAACTTGAAAGGTTAAACATCGCTCATGCCACATAGTGCCTTTGTTTTCACACAATCCTAGTTTGATGTGTGTTAATCACAGTCTGTAAACAGATAACAACCTATAATGGGAGGCACTGAATCCATAGATCCAGATTTTATAAAAACTTGGTCTCTCTGCTTTGCTGGTTAAGCATCATTTAGACGCAATAGCCAGTTTTTCACTGGCTTATTAAGTTGCCGGCAAGGCGATTCTCTTCTCAGGGGCAATAAATTCTGATTGTAACTACAGTAAGCCACTGTGCTGGGATAAAGACCTATATAAAATTTTGTTTAATTCTTTACAATCATCACATGAGAAGAATCTTTATAACTAGTTGATAATCATCATACAGATTATAAACTGTAAATCCTAAGAAGTTTAACCATTTGCCTGAGGGTCATTTGTTTTACCAGTGGTAAAACAGAAATCAGAATTTAAGTCTTCAAAAGCAAGAGCCGAGGGTCTTTCCATTATAGCTTAGGTACTCCCTAGACACGGATGGGGAAGGCACATGCAATGGGGTTCAATGGACCATGCAAGAAACTTTCCTCCAATATTCTGACTAGCTATTTAGGCAGGGATTTTTTTTTTTTTATGTTATTTATAGTGATGGAAGAATTTCAGTCACTTATAATTAAAGAAAAAAATGTGACACAATTGCTATCTTCAAATTGGTAGTTAGACATAAATAAAATTTAGCAATTTTAACTGGTTTGGCTCAGGCCCTCAGATTTCCATATGGTTACTTTCCTTGTTTTCTATTAAATGTAACTGACTTAGCACTTTTAAAGTCTTGGCAGAATGTATCAATTAAAAGTATATAAATTAGAATTATTCAAAGCATGCATTCCAAATTGAGTGACTTTAAGGACAAAATTTAAAAATGCTCTTTTCATAAATGTTAATTTTTTTCTAAAAACTTGCATCATCACACAGATGACAAATTTCATGAAGACAAAAAAAAAAAGACATATTCCAATTTTCTTTGGAATAACATAAACTAACAAGCATTCTATTTGTTTCTCTTCTGAGAATTAATGTGTGCCTAAAATGGCCTTTCTACACTGTTTGCAAGATGAATTTTTCCTGTTTTAGTATTTCTAAAACTGACAGCAGTCATGAAAACTCTCACAAACCATCTCAAAACTAAAATATAAGTACAACATTGATAAACATGGCGCGAGGCCCATTAAACTAACAGCTCTTTTCTAATTGGTCTTGCCAAATATGCTGCACAATTGTTATTTAATATACCAGTATATCAGAGCATTACATTGAAAAAAACAACTACATACTGAAATAGATGTTCTTTCTAAACCAGTGCCACAATTCTCTTCAGAAACTGTAAAACCACACAATATGAATAAAATACAATCAGAAAGATGCAAAGCACATTCATTTCTGTAGGCTCCTGACTCAATTTATTGTTACAATTGCTCCTAAGGACTATTGCCCGTTTAATTGTTTTCCAAATACTGAAGTCCATCACCCAAGCTAAATAAATGACAGACTCATTTATCAAACCCCAAGTGGTTGTTGATGGAATTTCCACACTTACTTGGCTTGAGTGAAAAGCCAGAATACCTGTGTGTCTCTGGGATTCTTGGAGAAATTACAATTCAAGTTAAAACTTATTATTCTTATTACTATTATTAAATTCTCATTTTGTATCTTGGGTAATGGAAACGTACAGAATCATTGCCTTATGATAGAATTCTGGTATTGATGCCATATTTATAAATGATTACTTAAACTGTTGAACATTAATAGACATTCCTCCCTGGCAAGGATAACATTAGATGCAGTAGAACAAATGACCTTACTTATTAATGTCTAATTTCCTTATCCTGTTCTCCATCCACATAGAAATTGCACAGAAAATTTCTTTCTAACTTTTGGATTAGGAAATTTAACAATTTGAAGGAGGATCTAATCCCCCTCCCCTATTTCCATGATTTTATTTATTTCCTACTATTTCCAAGTGTCTTCCTTTGCAGTGGCAAGAATGTGGAATTGCTAGAAGTATCCTTAAAGGAAACCTTGAAGGTCATTAGATCCCAGGCAATGAATGCCTTCATTCAACAAGGGCACTGCCCTTCTTTGCCTGCAAATCCTTTAACATCAGCAAGATCCCCCAAGGGCTTGCACTTTAACTTGGTTGGAGCAGGTCACATTTCTAAAATACTTAGTCTCAAATGTCCCTGGTCGGCAGCACTGAGTCACTAACGCCACAGCGTTTCAGCCTAGATCAACCTCTTTCTAGTTTTCAATGGAATTATTCCATGTAATCCGATTTACACAGCCATTTAATCAAAGCGAGAAAGGAGATTACAGAGCTCACATTTGTTTTGCAAAGCAAGGGTGCAAGGATCATCAATTCTCCTGACTCTCAAAGTGACATGGTAGTACATCGTCTCCCTTTGGAGTGTTGGACATTAACCTGATCTGTCTCCTGTGTTCTTGTTTAAATAAGAAGGTTTAGGCTTTTTTTTTTTTCCTGAACTAGAAGGTAGCGGTTTCTCCACTGGCTCTCACCACTACCATTCAGGTGAGATGCTACTGTAACAAGAATTGGTCCCCTGCCCTTATTATTCCACAAAGCAAAAAGCTTGTACAAGTCAAATAATTACATTACAACTTTTTCTTTTGGTGCCAGTCTCTAACATTCACATTTCAACAGCACAGTGTGGTGATCCTGGGTGTGGTGTTCAATGCTTTGCCTGTAAACTAACCTGCTTGCCCCAGGAACCTGTGCTCCCCTCCTTAGTCTTGGAGAGCTGCCCTCCAGACTGCACAAACCTTTCTGCCAGGGAACGTCCCTTCCCCCTGCCCTTTCCACCTGTGCATTGGGCTCCATTCTTCTACTTCCTTCTGAATGTGTACATTTCCCAGGCCCACACATCAATTTAAAACAGGATAGGAACCAATTCATTCAGTAAAGCATTTTCAGCACATGGATACCTTCATTCTAAACAGACGATTTGGACAAATTCTCAATTTCCTTTTATCCCCACCACTTCCAGCCCCTCGGAATTGCAATCTCTGATAGATCCTCTTGGGGGGTGAAAGGGCAGCTTTACCCAACTCGGGGCAGATAACACAGATAAATTCCTAAGGGGAGAAGTGGGAAGAGGTAAGAACTGCAATGGAGAAAGGAACTCTGAGTCGGAGTACCATGGCAGCCCTTTCCAAACTATAAGCCAGATATCTGCTTCAAGGGGGAAAAAAAAAATTCTAATTGTACCCCTGGGCGGTGCTTTACTCACAGTGTTTATGTATAATGCACAATTTAGCTGCCCTGGGAAATTACCTCAATAACTATCATTAGAGGTGCCTATTTTAAAAAACAAAACAAACAACAACAAACTTTTTTTCTCTTCTGTACTGGAAGAAGGTGGGTGCAATGTGGTGGTATTACCCCCCATCTATGGCTCCCTGGAAACTCACCCACAGCCGCAAACCTGGCAAAGACGGCGCAGAGCCAAGTTTCCGGGGCTGGCCGGGCAGGTTCTCCGCCCTGCGGAGCGCCGCTGCTAAGGAGCGGCGGCACCCGAGTCCGCACGAGCCCCGCGCCCACCTCGGGGCTGCACAAAAACCTGGGTTCGAGAGTGAGCGAGCGTGGTGCGCTGGGAGCTGTTTTGTAATCTCCCGGAATCCACGGGAAAATATCTCCCGTGCAAAGAAATGCCTTCTCGTGGTAACTTAACTCTCCGGCCAAAGAGCAGATCCTTCCATTTTACAGGAACTGCGGTTCCCGACTGACAGCTCCAAACTTAACGGCAGCGGCTCCAAACTTGACAACAGCTCCCTCTCATCGCTCCCACTCCTTCTCTCTGGCTCACCCGGCCAGGGCGGCTCCGACTCGCACGCCACGCCCGCCTCCCTCGCAACCTCTTGGCTCGTCCCGCGGGCACAGCCCCACACGCCCCGGCAGCCGGTGCCGAGAGGAGCCGGCCTCTCCCAGGCTCCGGGCGCGATTTTCTAGGAGAGGCGGCAAGCTCCCGGCGCGCCCTACTCACTTGTGTCTTCTTCATAAGGAAAGGCAGCGCGGTGATCCAGCCCAGGCAGCGGTGTGGCGACTCCGTTTAGATGTTCTGGAGCTCCAGCATATTGCACGAGCAGCGGCTGCAGCTAGTCCACGCATTGGGTAGCCCGAGCGCAGCGCCCTCTCCACGGCCCGTGCTGCCCGCGGCGCTCCTCGTCCCGGCACAAGGCGGCAAGTGAAGCCTGGGCCGGCGCGCCGCCAACACTTTTATACCGGTCCCTCCCGCCTGCTCCGGACACGCCTCCTTCCCTTCCGGAGCCCTGGGAAGCGAGACGGGGCAGGGGCGCGGCGGGGAGATCCGAGAGGGCAGCCAGAGCGCGGCCAATGCCCCCGAAGTTGAACAAATCAGGCCAAGCGCTTCCCCTCGCCTGGCCGCCGTGGGCGCACACCAGAGAGAAGCCACGGGGGCGCCGAGGGTGAAGCTTAACCTGCAGCCGCCTCTAGCGCCGCGTGCCGGGTGCAGCGAGTCCCAGCTCGGCCTCTCAGCTCCGCCGGGGTTCACCTGGTACCGCCCGGGGACAGACGCGCGCTAGCGAGAGCTGGGAGCTCCCCCTTTTTACACTGGGGCGGTTCGCTAGAAGAGTTCACTGGGTGCCTAGCAAAGAATTCAGCCCCCCCCCGCCTTGGGGGCGGGGGTGAGGTGGGGGAGCTTAATTGGAATCTGAATCTGTAGTTAGGCCATTGTCTTATCTCCTCTATTTTCTTTTTTAATAATTTAGTCAATGAATATTTATAATTAAAAAAATTGTTGACTCGGGGTTAAGTATTGCTAAGGGAGATGCTATTTTCAGAATGGTTTACTGCTGCTTCTTTAGAAATTAACATTAAAAGAGAAGCCATAGATTATTAAATGTGCAGGTCGATAACAGCAAGTGTTTGAAAGTTGTACTTTTTTGTTAGCGATATATTCAAAATTAGAAAGATAATGAAAAAACAGTGATAATAGCTAATACCATTATGTGATGCACTTAATTACATACCAGGTGTCATGCATAGGACTTTTGGTAGATTCTTTTAGTAAATCTTTTCCTCAAATTTATTGTATAGGTCCTATCATTTTTATTCCCATTTTTATGGATGATGAAACAGAGGCTTAGGTCAATTTTCCCAAACCACAGCTAGTAAATGGTACAACTTAATTTGAATTCAGAGCCCTCTGGCTATATAGCCTTTAAAAAAATACTTAGAACAAGGATTTTATTGCCTCTCCAAAACCCTTCTATTTTCGTTCTTGTAACTGGAGACCATTAAAAAGAATTGTGTTAATTTTTTAAAAGAAAATGTTAACCAGACATAACATCAATAATTTTTGGGAACAAGAATAATGTATAAATTTAGGAATTAGGTATTTTAATGAGAGTAGGATTCCAAATTTGCATTAATTAGTTCAGTGTGCCTTTGTTAAAAAATAAATATGCCAAACTTATAACCATGAGAGCAGAAACTAGGTAAAATTTGAAGTTCACTGGGTTAGTTTTCTATGGCTGCTGTAACAAATAACCACAAATTTAATGGCTTAAAACAACACAACTATATTATCTTACAGTTTGGAGATTGGGAGTCCAAGATGGATTTCCCTGGGCTAAGTGTTGGTGGTAGTGCCGCATATGCCTTATAGAAGCTCTAGGGGAGACTTCCTTGTCTTGCCTGTTTCGGCTTCTAGAAGCTGTCCACGTTCTTTGGCTCATGGCCTCCTTCATCTTCAAAGTCGGTAAAGGTGAGTTGAGTTCTTCTGGCCTCAAACCACTCTTGACTTTCCTTTCCATCTCCCTCTTCTACTTCTAAGGGCCTTGCGGATAATCCGGGAAAATCTGCCTATTTTAAAGTTAGCTGGTTTACAATAATAACTCCATCTGCAATCTTAATTCCCCTTTGCCATGTAACATAGCATATTCACAGGTTCCAGGGATTAGGATGTTGACATCTTTGGGGGGTCATTATTCTTTTTGCCACATTCACTTAATAGCAAACAAATTTGGGGACTTGGTATGACACTGTGCATCCTTCAGCAAGTGCTTTGCTCCACGTGGCTGGAGCTCCCAACTAGAAGACCACTTCCCTGTCCATAGTTAATGAAAATAAATATTTGAAAAAAAGAACCACAAGAAAAGTTCACAGTACTAAATGATTGTTTTTACTTTCAATCAGAATGGTGCTGCAAACCACTTTAAGCAGAAGTGGAAAGAAGCCTGAAAACAGAAGTATGACAGCATTAGAAAATCATTTAATTAATGACTCCACCCAGGTAATCCCAATTTTAACCAGCCCTTGGGGGTAATTTTGCTATGCCAAAATCTTCCAAACACTTTATATATATATATATATATATATATATATATATATATATATATGTGTGTGTGTGTGTGTGTTTATCACATTATATATATATAATGCATAAAGGATCTACACTCCTGAAATGTATTACTATAATAGAAAGGGAAATGAGTATGAAAAAGGTTGTTTCAGATCCTGATGCAGGCTCTATGACCTTGCCTCAAATCATGGGTATGGCAGTGTGACATGCATAGCTGTAAAGGTTCCCAGGATGATTTTAGGTGGTGCACAGATTAATATTTTTGTTTATTTTATCAAATGAGTATGAATTAAAATGTATATATTTTTATATAATATGCATATATATCACATCAAACAGATGATTCCAAGTTGTTTCTTAGAAAAAAATTTAAAGGGTCAATTTAAAGACAGTTTAGTGTATAATATTAAATAAATAATAACTAGTACTAAGGGAAGGCATATGTGACAAAAATCATGAAGTTGGTAGAATTACAAAAACTTGGCAAACATCAATCTAACCAGCTAATTTTATGAAACTAATAGAAAGGAAGGGCTAATAAATTAGGCCAGGTTTAAAGAAACCAGGAGGTGAACCTCTCAGAAATTCAGGTGAATTTCTTTTTATTCAACTAAGTCATTCATCTCAGTACTCAAATATATTCATCTTCTACAGTGTGCTCTCACCCTCTCTCCCCCCTCCTCCCTCCTTTTCCCTTCTCAATTCTGTCTCCTCCTCCCACCTGCACAGCTCAATGACTCTAGCTACATTTAAATCATCACTGACTTTCTTATCCATAACTATATCCTTTGTTTCCTTCATATTGCTCACCACAGTTTTGCTGCATAATCATGTTATTTGAAATCAAGTCAAGAGAATAAAAAGCAGATATCAAAGAGATTAGAAAGAGCTAGTATGCAATTCAAAGATTCTCCAGCAAGCTCATGGGAGGTCAAAAGTGGGTCAGAAAGACTGAGATCTCCCTTGAACGCAGACCTTTGGAGGAGACACAGGCCAGTATCCAGTCTCTTAGCAGAAGAAAACCAGGAGCTACTTAAAAGTGAACAAGTATCAGGGCTATGCCCCAAGTGGATAGGAGACATGGGGAATGTTTTCTTGCAAAAATAGTAGGCTCCCATTACAGGGTTCAGGGAGTTCAACATTTGGTACATTTTGAAGAAAGTCTCTCCATGATAATCTCATCTTTACTTGCATTCTTTCAATGCTACTTTGTCCATCATGCTGTTTTGATTAATTGTTGGAAACAGTTTATGTTTTTCAGTTTAATATTTGTTGTTGTTCTGAGACAGGTCTAATTTAGTAAATAAGTCTTGTAAGTCTTGTCTCATGCATGTGAAACATCTCTTCTTTATTTACCATTTTGTGACTGCCCTGTGTTAGACACACATGTTGTTTTCAATACCTTTCTTTAAAAAACAGGCACCCCAAACTAAAACTGTTATTGTCTGACCAGGCCAGACCAGAGGGTTGCCATCCATTCCCATCTTTGGGAGAGATAGAAATGGAGAATCACATTTTGATTATGTAACTTCCTCTGCTGAAAACTCTTTGGTGGCTTGTCATTTGCTCTTGGGATAAAGAAATAAATACTTTAGCAAAGGCTTCACAGCTTCCAGGGTCTGACCCCTTGCTGCCTTTCCAAAGTCAATTCATTTTGTGCTCCCCTGCTCAGACAAGGGCCTTCTTTCTGTTCCTCATAATTTCTTCCCATTTCAGAGCCTCTGCATATCTCCTTCCTTTTGCCTCCACTTATACCACTTTGCTCAACCCTTTTCTCTTTGACTAGTAAATATCTTCTCATCCTCATTAGCTCTCAACTCAATATTCTCTATATTCTCTTCCTTAGGCAGGCTTTCTCTAACCTCTGATTCGGTCAACTCCCCTCTTAATATAAACTCAAGTATGAATTCCTTCTCTTGTGTAGCACTTAACAAAGCAGCTACAGTTTAACATTTGTCTGGGTGAGTATTTGATTAAAGTCATTGACTATGACTGTCCTCACTCATTATTTTATCATCAGTGTCAAGTCCAGTGAGCAGAACATAGTGAATTTTTAAAAAAATTTTTTTTATTGTTATGTTAATCACCATACATTACATCATTAGTTTTTGATGTAGTGTTCCATGATTCATTGTTTGTGCATAACACCCAGTGTTCCATGCAGAATGTGCCCTCTTTAATACCCATCACCAGGCTAACCCATCCTCCCACCCCCCTCCCCTCTAGAACCCCATAGTGAATCTCTTAATACTGCTCTAAGTTACTGATGCCAGACATGAGGCAGGGATTGTGCTAGGCCCTTAGTTTATACTATGTCACTAACTTCTCACAACAATTATGTAAGAGAGATAATTTTTCTATTTGATAAATAAGGAAACTGAGAACCAACAAGATAAAGTAGTTTTTTAAATGTCCTTCAAACAGTAAGTAGAAAGAGCATTGCTTTAATCCAGGCATATAGACTATGGTAAGCATTTATTATCTGCCCAGCACACTTTCTTATTCTTCTTCTCTGCTATCAGCACCCCCACTTCCTTCCAGTAGAATTCACAGTGGATTTCATGTATTTCATGAGGGATTATAATTCACAAGGCTCTTGGTGGGCCCTTCCCCCCCCCCCCCCCCCCCCCCCCCACGTAGGAGTTGGTGAGGTAGGAGTACATCACCCAAGATGGACCCATCAGAATCCACTGTGGGACTTATCTGCTAAAGTTAATTGGAAAGATTACCTCTTTCCTGTGGAGTTGCCAAACTACAAAAATGTGAATCTTCCTTTATCCTTATAGGTGTGTGATTTTACCAGCCTTAAAAATGATGAAAAAAACATCAGTTTATGGAGTATTCTTTGAATAACCCATATTCAGAGAGTATCATCAAACCCATTTGTTTAGTTCATTTTTTTCTTGGTTATGGAAAAAAGATTAGCAAATACTTAAATTATTGGATGCTAAATACTTAAATTATTGGTAGTTGGCCTTCTTTTTCTTTTATGTTGTGGCTAAAAATTAACCATAGGCCCAATTTAAAAACCAACAGTAAATAATTAACATTTCTGAAAAAAGTTGAACCTGGATAATACCAAATCAGAGGGATTTTTAAAAAAAATTGTTTAAACTCTTTTGTGAAATTCTAGAAATGTTAGTAATATTAGCTCAGAATGTTCTATTTAGTGTTATCAATAAATATTTATCATATATCAAATGGAGTTTGACAAAATAAAAGAATTAGTGTTTCATGGAGATAATTATAGTACAGATAATGATCTATCAATATCAAGATAGATCTATGTACATCTATCAAATAGTCAAGAAGATATTAGCTATTATGGCCCAAAGAAAAAGTGATATTATCAAGAAATTCTAAAGGAATAAACTTATTTAAATATTCTAGTAGGAATATGAGAGAAAAAAAATCCAAAGGATCTTCATGAAGGAATTTCTTGGCATATTTAAAATTATTAATTTAACCTTATAGAAATAATTCATATCATTTATTCATTAATCAATTTGACAAATATTTTTAAATACCTCCAGATGACTAATAATTTCCTTTAAAACACAATATCCATTTCCATTATCCACTGCCCTACTTCAGAGGCTCATGAATCTCACTTAAACTATTTCATCAGATCCACCAGTGGTCCTCCTGTCCCTGGTCTTTTTTTATTCCAGTCCATTTCAACTTCACTGCCAACATTTCAGTAGCATCTGTAAAAATCTAGTCACAGCACCTCACTGTCTATAAATGTATTTTGATTCTCAGTACCTAGAGAATGAAATCCAAAGTTCCTCACAATTTGGCCACAATATTTGTAGCTCCCTACGTTCATTTGCTATACCAGCCACTTCCATCCAACTAGCCATATTGGACCTCTTAACATTTTCTCTTTGACGCCTTTGTTCTTGTGTTCACATTGTTCCTTTAGCATGAAATAGCTTTTTCTCTATTTTCTGCCTGAAATCTCCTTTTCATCATTCAAATCCTGGTTCAAATAACACTTCCTCTTTGAAGCAGAGTGTCTGTTCATTCTTTATAACCTTAGTTAGGTTTATAATTAATGGGAAAATTAATTTATAATACATGAATCCTCAGTGAAGGAGGAAAGGATATTGTTCAAAATGTGATGAGTAAAAGAGTAAAGTGAGCTGTGGGAATTTGATGGGAACATTCTAGAGAGAGAACAGGAAATAGGGCTTCATAAAACAACTATGTTTTCATGTCATTATGTTTGCTACTAAAAGTTTAACAAACATTTTTTGACTCACATTTATTTTATAATAAAGAAGGTATTTCGATTAACTTATATAAACAGTTTACTTGTCTTTTTCTAATCCTTTGAGATTTCAGAAACTTATTTCATGAACATGTAGTTTTTATTTTTTAAGATTTTATTTATGTGACAGAGAGAGAGAGAGAGGGAGAGAGCAAGCACAAGCAGGGGGAGTGGAAGGCAGAGCGAGAAGCAAACTCCCTGCTGAGCCCCATGTAGGGCTCTATCCCAGGACCCTGGGATCATGACCTGAGCTGAAGGCAGACGCTTAACCGACTGAGCCACCCAGGCGCCCCAACATGTAGTTTTTAAAACTAGAAGACAATTTTGATAAATGTAGTTTTCATAGTTAATCCACAGATGAAGAAACTGAGGCCACAAATGGATAATTTGAATGAGGGGCAGAATCCACATCTCTGGAACTGACTTATGAAACACTAGTCCAGAAGCACTACCTCTAAGGAATCAAGATCCAAGAGTAAATATTCCACCCTTGTTTATAGTAAAGAGTGATTTATTATTAATAAGAAAATGATTTAAAGATTATTCAGAAAAAGATTTCTAGCAAAGAAGAAAAGTTGAAATTGATTTTCTAAATGATATGTATATTCTGGGAATATGCTTCTCTATAGTCTGTATTCCCAGAATATTGGACACTGTTGAACATATATATATTTTAGATGTTCAAATACCATGAAATGTTACAAATTTTATATATTTTACCAGAGGTCCCTCTGCTCCATGACATTTTAAAAATATATTGTCTAATTGTACATTTTTGCATAATTTTCCTGGTTATGACTTTCATGTACGTCTCATAACTTTTATGTGTCTTAGATAAATTAATTAATTTATGTTGGCGTTTTTGGCAGTGATGTTACCCTCTTCAGTTACCTGATTTTAAAAGAGATTTGCAGCTCCAACTGTGGCAATCTTCTTTTCTATATTCTTCTTTTGAAATGTGTTTTCTAATGAATCACTTAAATGAGAAGTTTCTAGAGCAGGGCTTATTTCCTAATTGACAAGTTTGTTCTGTACAACTTCTGAAAAAAGTATTCTTTTTTTTTTTAACATTTTTATTTATTTCAGAGAGAGACAGAGAAAGTGAGAGAGAGCACAAGTGGGGTGAGGGGCAGAGGGAGAAACAGAAGAGAGGGAGAGAGCAAGCACAAGCAGGGGGAGTGGAAGGCAGAGGGAGAAGCAAACTCCCTGCTGAGCCCCATGTGGGGCTGGATCCCAGGACCCCAGGATCATGACCTGAGCCGAAGGCAGATGTTTAACTGACTGAGCCCCCCAGGCGCCCCTCTGTACAACTTTTGAATGGCATTGTTAATAAAGAGTGTAGAGACATAGATAAATATACTACTTTGTAAAGCTCTATGACAAGATATAATGCACCTCCCTTGGTTATCTCTTCCTATAAGAACTATAAATAGGGAATGTCAGAGAAGCTGTCACATATTTGGAATTTTTTTCCTTTCTTTTTTTGGGGAGTGTCTTTAGGTGATAAAGAATGGGTTTGACATTAAGGTGGCTAGGCAGCAGATAACTTTACTATTGTGGGTTCCACAGTCTGAAATAAGCAGTGTAGATTCCTTTTTTTTTTTGGTGGATGTGCAACTTAATTAGACAAGTAGCAGATTTTTCATGTCTCTCTCAGCGTCATCAGACCACTTATCAAGTTTGGATAAAAGACATTTGTTCACGATGTACCTCATTGTCTGTGTTTTCCCTTAGCTAGAAACTGACTGTTTGTAATGACCCCATCTTTAGAGGTTATGGGGATCTTGACCAGTTTTCAACCTATTCTCCAGAGGCCTTGAGGAAAGAGAGGGCTTTCAGAATCTAGAGATCCAACTTTAAAATGGCTACTAAGCCCTAGACATTGTCATCATTAGCCACATACACCAGCCACCCTCACCTACCTTTCTTTTCTTTATTCGGTTTCCATTCAAAGCTGCCATTCCATGCTATAAAGGCTCTTACAGCAAATTGGAGATACCACTTTCTTATTCTGAAGACCACACTCCAGGTGAGACAGTGTAAGACAGTAAATAAAAGTAAAGTTATTGCTGTCAGAACAATTAATTTTTAAATATGTACTTTCTTTTTCACTTATAAAGAATGCATGCTTAAATTGGATTGATTATTGCTGTGATACCTTTCATTTACCTTAAAATATGTAGGATGGTATCGTGTGTGTGTGTGTGTGTGTGTGTGATTTAATTGAAGGTACATCCCCCAGGTGCTGTAAGCATTCTGTTGAAGAATTTCAGTCCAGGGCTAGCTTTCTAACTAGAAGTTCCATGCTCTAGAGAATACTAATGCCACTACTTCTATTATCCATATCTATACCATACAAATCTACCTTATTTATAGATGTTGAAAATATGTTAGAAATAAGGATGTTAGATAGCACTCATAAACAGCACACTATATGGCAAAATAATTTTTTTTAGGCAGGACAAGGGTTGCTTAGCTCATTGGTGATATTAAAGCTCTTCAGGATATATGGATTGGATAAAACTGTTTTAGAGGCATAGACAGGATGAGGTATAAGAATTCAAGGAAGTAATGATACTCGTGACTTGAGCCATAAAGAGACTGATTCCAGTCACTGGTGTGGGAGGATTTCTAATGATGTGTCTGTCTTGAGTAATTATTTCATGCAAGATGTTAATGAGAGCACTTAACTGTACAAAAAGCTGGGACTTTATCAAGCTTTAAAGAATATGTTGAGCCTGGGTGGCTCAGTTGTTAAGCGTCTGCCTTCGGCTCAGGTCATGATCCCAGCGTCCTGGGATCGAGCCCCGCATCGGGCTCCCTGCTCCACGGGAAGCCTGCTTCTCCCTCTCCCACTCGCCCTGCTTGTGTTCCCTCTCTCACTGTCTCTCTGTCAAATAAATAAATAAAATCTTAAAAAAAAAAAAGAATATGTTGTATGACCTGAGTTGTATCTATTTGTCAATATACTGGTCTATATGTGTTACAGAATTTGGTCTGTGATTTGCATTCAGTGTGATCTGGTGGCCACATAACATACCACAAATAACCTAAAAGTTGTACATATTAAATTGGCTTGAGGTCAGTTCATAATTGTTTACAACACTCACCAAATGCTCAGTACTTTGCATATATTATTTAATCTTTATAGTGATCTATACAATAATCCTTGCAATACTCCTAATACAACTGTTACTTTTGGGATTTGGTAAACCATCTATGTATAGGGTGCTGTTAATCATTGCCATTATTTGGATAAAGAGAAGCAAGATGATCAAATTCACCTATAAGGTGGGTACAATTACCCTGTTTTACAGATTAGGAAATTGAGCCACAGGGAGTTAAGTGACTACTGAAGGTAGCAAAGCTAGAAAGTGACCAATCTTGGATTTAATTTGTTCCTGAGTGACTCTAAAAACCTATCCTTCTAATCATGATGTCTTACTGCATCCATTAATGACTCTTTCTTGTTAAATAGAAGAATTTATGAGCTAAGAAGTGAGTTAAATATTTCTGATAATGCAGTATTTACATTGTAGAGTTTCTTGTGTGGTCAAAAGGTGGAAAATAACTTGTCAAGTCCTAGGGCATGCTGGGTAGCTGTCAGGACCATAGGATAATTAGACACCTTTCAAAGGAGTATTCTCAGCATGGAAAATGTCCTTAAGGACTCTGATTCAAATGACTGATTTCATGACAATGAAGGACTCTGAAAGCGGAACAAGGTTCTTTTATGTAGAGCAAAGGAAATAGTCTAGCATTGAGTCTTTTCAGGGCAAACATTGGAAGCTGAAGATTATCTGTGCTGATTTTTACCCTAATCCCTGTTATTGGGTTTCTGGTTACCTGACCTTAGTGTAGTTTGTACAATATCATCTCTGTAACGTTTGTGTTTCTCGGTTTATCTTGATCAACTATCAGTGCAAAGTGGGAAGCTGCCTTTCATCTGGTTTCCAATGGTGCTAACTAGAAAAGGAGAAACTAAAAAGTTTGCATTGAGCAGAAATAAAGTAGTAAAAGTATTAAAGCACCTGACAGTGAATCTAAAGGAGGTAGTTGAAGAAGGAAGGCTTCCTAGGGAGAAGGTTCACTAAAGAATATTGGCACCATAGGACACTGCGAACAAAGAGGGTTGACTAAAATCTTGATTTGCAGTGGTACAAAGTTTTCCTATCTGAACTTCTATAAAGAGTTTTTGTCAGTTCATCCTTATGCTGAAGCTGTTCTCCTAAATCTAATATATCAAAGATCTGTCATCATTAAGGAAGATAATCCTAAGAACTCTTAGCAATATAAGCAATGCTAGCAAAAAAAAAAAAAAAATAGAATGTGTAATGCTACACAAGCTTTTCTCTCTGGAAAGAAAATAGAACAGGTTTCACTTTTGGAGACCAGCTAAATCAGGTGGAAGAGCAGAGAGAGGCTTTGTAGCCAAGGAGGGAGAAGAAAGTGAACAAAGGAGCTGTAAAACACAAAATGATTTATTTACAGCTGTTTGTTAGATGAAAGGAGGAGGCATATTTTACTTATCCAATGTGCTTCATTTTTTTAGTGGAAAGAAGATTAACTTTTCAATAAACAGACCTGGCTTTAAAGCCTGGCTTCACCATCTTCCACCTGGGAAATTTACAGCAGATTCTTTAATCTCTCTGAGCCTCAGTTTTCCCAGAGGTTCAATGGAGCTTCCAGTATCTGTCTCCCAGCAGTGTTGGAGTCTGTATCTGTCACTAATCTTCCATTTTTGACTTTGGTCAACTCACCCTCCTGAGCGTCAGAAGCTCCATCTTTAAAATGGGAATAATAATGTTTTCTGGCTCTAATTGAGACCTTTTCCCCTGCACATATGGACCAAACATATAGGAATGATGCTCTTGGTAGCTTTCGTTCCATCAAACGAGAATAATAATGACTAACTAGTAGTGGCACTTTAAAGATTAGACAGTAATGTATTTCAGATCCCTAGTTTATGGTAGCCAGGCAATAGATAGTGCATAATATGCATGCAGTAAATATTAGAACTACATTATTAAATTCACACAAGATCCGTAGGTGGCATTGGCTTACTCAATACTTGCTTTCATAGAAAAAAAAATATATGCCATAGTAGATGGTTTAAATTTCTCATATTTAAATTGTGTTCTCATATTTAAATTGTGTTCTCCATTTTTTCCCAAAGCATAATCATATGCTCATAGAGAAGGGCACACATACATCATACTCCCTATCTTCCAGAAAAGAAGGCTCATATTTAAATTGTGTTCTCCATTTTTTCCAAAGCATAATCATATCCTCATAGAGAAGGGCACACATACGTCATACTCCCTATCTTCCCAGAGAAATTTAGTGATATTTACCAGAGATGATACGACTTTAAGTAGGAAGTCAGACTTGGATTCTGGATTCCTGAATTCCATCCCTAGTGATCTCCTCACTACACTGCATTCTCTTTGTTCTGTGGGTCTGGCACACCTTTCTAGAAATCCTCTGTTATGGTAAACTGTAAGAGCAAGAAAAAAAATAATTAGAATAGGCTTTCCTATTATGAGTTCATGATGTGTTGATATCCTTGGCTTATTGTTTTTTAAATGTAAAAAAAGAGATAATGAATTCTCTGTAACATTTAGAGAGGAACAGAGAGAACACACTTTTGCTAAATTGAGTGGACTCATGCCACTGTCAATTTTGAGCCTTGACCTGATTTCAGACCCTTGAAAGTTGAAAATTAGCAAAATGTTTTGCCATTTTTCAGAAACAAAGATGGAAGCTTTTAAGATCACAAATCAAATTCATCAACTTTAGATAGCTTAGGAAAAATATTTTGATCAACAAAGAAAATTAGAATATCAACAAAGTTATTTAATTTTCTTTGAAACACGTCTGCTTATAGTAGTACATGGTTACTGAATACATATTGTTTAAAAGCATTGGGCTTATAAGAATCAAGCCTAAACTGAGTTAGATTCCTTAAGGTAGTTTATTTTGCCCTGCCAAATACTTTACTACTTGATAATTTTTTTCTTTGCATTATTAGAATACTTCTAGAAAGTATCAGAAATATAAAGCAATGGTAAATGTAATATACTATTTTAGTTCAATTCAACCTACAATAATTTAATTCAACCTATAATACTCAAAGAGTCCACTCTCTAGGGCATAATTCTGGCCCTAAGATAACTAAGGTCTCTGAAGAATTCAATGTCTGAGCTTTATGACAATAAAATCGTATAATTACTAACTTTTATTGATCTCTTGCATGCATCAGCCACTCCACCAAGAGTTTTGCACATATTTTCTTATTTAATACCCCCCACAACATCGTTTGGAGATATATTAACCCCATTTTATAGGTAAGGGAACAGTGGCTTAGATTAATGAATATATCCAGGTATACACAGTTCCTAAATGGTTTAATTTATTCACCTAATTCATATATTAACACAAATATGCAGACACAAACCAACTTACTTATGCAAGTAGACACAAACAATTGCAACTTAAAAAAAAAACTGAATATATTTTCCCCTCTTTAACTGAAACACAGGTGTTTGCTGTTACTGTTGTTTCTCCTAACAGTTTGTGCTTAAATAATGACTGTGTGATGGTAGCATCGTTGTTGTACGGAAAGGGCAATGCTGTTGGTGATCACAGAGGACTGCAAACGCCTTTCATGGCCATTAACTCAAGTCTTAAATGCTTCAGCCCTACCACTACACTTTGTTCACTTTGTATGATAAATTTAACCAAAATGATATTTAAATTTTAGGTTGACTTCGTAATAAAACTTCTCCTCTTAAACCATCGTTGTGCTTTTCCTAGGGAATTGTGGTAATAGCATGCTTTGAATATACTCAGAACTGTCTTTTATAAAAGGATCCCAAACACACAAGGCCGGAGAGCCTCAGACATGAGTGCATGAGGGGCAAAAGGGTAGGAGGGAAACATGAAGTTTTAAAAAGAATAGACTCCCCCCACCCCCGCCCCCATTTTCTTTAGTTTTCAGATAGAAAACTCTTAATAGAACATTTAGAAAAACAGAGATATCTAATTCCAAATAGGGGATTGAGTGACTGTATTAGTTTATTAGGCTGCCGTAACAAACTACCACTGATTAGGTGGCTTAAACAACAGAAATTTATTTGCTCACAGTTGTGGAGGCTGGAAGAGTTGGCTGCTTCTGTGGCCTCTCCTTGGTTGTGGGTCTTCCCATGGTTGTCCCTCTGTGCATGCATGCCCTGGTATCTCTTTGCATGTCCAAATTTCTTATTATAAGGACAGCACTCATATTGGACTAGGGTCCATTCTATTGGCCTCATTTTAGCTTAATTACCTCTTTTTTTTTTTAAGATTTTATTTATTTGAGAGAGAGAGAGTGACAGAGAGTGCACAGGTGGGGAGGAGAGGGAGAGGCAGGTTCCCCACTGAGCAGGGAGCCCAATGCGAGGCTGGATCCCAGGACTCTGGGATCATGACCTGAGTGGAAGGCAGACGCTTAATGACTGAGCCACTCAGGCGCCCCTGCTTAATTACCTCTTTAAAGGTCCTCTCTTCATATAAAATCACATTCAAGCTAATGGGGATCAGGGCTTCAACATATGAATTTTGAGGGGAGACACAAGTCAGCCCCTAACAGTGACCTTTAGCTGCAAAGAGCTGAGTTCTTACAGATCTAGAATTTCATGTCTCTTTTACAAAATGTTCACTGTAGCTACATTGAGCACAATCTAATTTGCTAATATGCTTTTCTTTAGTTATTAAAAATTATATTCCTTCTTTGCTATGCAGAGTGGGGTTCCTATTGCGGTGTCTGGGTTCCCCTCATAAATTAAAGTGAAATTTCCACAATGTCTGGAGCCCCAGATGTCCTGCAAATGAAGGAAGAGGACGTGCTCAATTTCCTCGCAGCAGGAACCCACTGAGGCGGCACCAACCTTGACTTCCAAACAGCGCAGTACATTACGAAAGAAAAAAACAAAACAAAACAAAACAAAACGATGGCATGATCTCATAAATCTGAGAACCTGGGAGAAGCTTCTGTTAGCAGCTCATGCCCTTGTTGCCGCTGAAAACCCAGCTGAAGTCAGTGCCATATCCCCCGGGAATACTGACCAGCGAGCTGAAGTTTGCTGCAGCTGCTGGAGCCGCTGGGCTCCTGGAACCTTCCCTAAGCCACCACTTCCGGTGGTTCCCAATCCCAGGGCGGAGCGCCAGGCGCTCATGGAGGCCTCCTAGGTTAAGGCGCCCGTCATGGTGCGGCAGAACACAGACTCTCCTGTGCACGAGGTGGACACTGCCATCTCCCTCGGAGGGTCTGATGGGGTGGATGCCCCGGAAGTTCTGCGCATGCGGGGCACCGTTTCCGTGAACCCCCGTGGGAGGTCCCACCTGGTCTCTGCTTCTACGCAGATCCTGAAGGGATTGGAAAGGAGGAGCAGACCCCTGCCGAAATGGCTGTGACCAAGGAAGAATTTCAGGGTGAATGGACTGCTCCGGCTCCCAAATTGACTCTTACTCAACCTGAGGCCCCAGACGGGTGTGAGGGCATGCAGGTGTCCTCTGCATCTCTTCCATGGTTCTCTGCTGGAGTGGAGTGACCAACCTGCCCGGGAACACTGGACCACAGCACCACCGTTCCAGCGACTGAATGGGTAGGAACAACCACTGAGTGGTCTTAAAGCTATTCTTCCACACGCACTCCTTATTTTTTAAATGCTAATTTAAAATTTTTGTTTTTTAAAGACGTATTTATTTATTTGAGACGGTGGGGGAGGGGCAGATGGAGAGGAAGAATCTCAAGCTGACTCCTTGCTGAGCTCAGAGCTGGTGGTGAGGCTCAGTATCAGGACCCTGAGATCATGACCCGAGCTGAAACAGAGTCGGTCCCTTAATAGACTGCCATCCAGGCGCCCTTCTTCCACACACTCTTAAACAGAAAATGGAAATGAGGTTGATGAAAAAGAAACAGTTTCAAAAAAAAAAAAAAAATGACATTCCTGAATTAGCTTTAGTAATATATATTATATCTGTGTGCATATATCAATACACAGGCAGGTAGAGAGACAGCTATGGTTATAGCTGCCTTTTATTCACTTACACATTTACAACCAAAAGTATGCATTCATTTATTAACCAATTAGATGTAACCAAATGAATAACCCAAATCACACATTTTCACCATGCTAGAAGCGTTCTTTTTTAAAAATGCATTTGACTAAGTTTCTCTTTTAGATTAATTTACAATTTCATGTTACATTAAGCCTCATTTTTGGATATATTTATATAGACTAAAATAAATTATCTGCAGTTGTACTAAGTTAAAAGTTGAGATATCTCAAGTACATTCAGCAAGAGCCTTGCTGTTGTGGATTGAATTTTCCAAACGTGGCTGTGACAACGTTTCCAATTCCACACTCTTGCCAGTTCTGTCAAGAGGGGAAGTCTGTGTCTCTGCCTGTCTCCCACCTTCATCTTTAAAACTTGGTGGACCTTTATGACTGCCTCAGTAAATAGCAGAAGGGATACTATGGGACTTCTGAGAACAGGTCCCAAAAGGCAACATAACAGTTATTTTTATTTGCTTATTTGACTATTTTTAGGTAAGTTCTTCAAATATGTTTGATTTTTTAATGCTGCATGTAGTTCAAAATTTTGCTTAATTTCTTTTTAATGATCCATATGATAAATATTGATGTTCTCATCTGATACATTTGTTTGCTATTCTGTAGAGAATAGCCATCTGTTTTTATTGTGGAGGTAATATCTTATGAATCTTGAATCTGTTTACTGTCTTGAAGTATGACATAAGCCAGCACAGCATACCGAAAAGTTCATTAATATGTTGGCTGTTATGAATTATGAATATTTTACTTTTCTAGATCAGTTACTTCATTTATTAAAAATGGGAGGTTATATCAAGTCAGTATATGACCATGAAATTACCTTGTTACAAAATCTTTTTTAACAAGATCCTGATATGACTCTATGGTTAAGAAAGTTTTTGGAGTAATTTCTAGTTGTTCAATTCCTTAATGTAGGAAGATTTCAAACTCAGTAGAATTACATTTAATTCTGAATCATCATCAATAATGGGAACAAGCTAATAATAATTAAAAGGGGTGAATAATCTCCAGATTTTGTACTTTTGGATTTCAAATGAGTTTTGCTTTATTTTGTCTATTGTTATATAGTCCTAATTATTCTTTCTCATTGAGATCTAAAATTTAGTATTAATTATAAGATCCTTATCAACCATATATAGTCCATTCAAAATTTTTTAAAAGGATATACTTTTCATATGATGTAGTCATTCCACTCCTCAGAGAAATGAAGGCATATGTCCATACAAAGACTTAGGTACAAATGTTCACAGCTTCTTTATTTGTAGTAGCCAAACAATGAAACAACCCAAATTTCCAATAAGTAAATGGATAAACCATTTTACATATATACAATGAAATACTGCTCAATAATCAATAAAAACCAACTAGTGATACACACAAAAAAATGGATGGGTCTCTATTATTAAAATATTATATGGAGGGGCGCCTGGGTGGCTCAGATGGTTAAGCGTCTGCCTTCGGCTCAGGTCATGATCCCAGGGTCCTGGGATCGAGTCCCACATCGGGCTCCCTGCTCCTTGGGAGCCTGCTTCTCCCTCTGCCTCTCTCTCTCTGTCTCTCATGAATAAATAAATAAAAATAAAATCTTTAAAATATATATATATATTATATGGAGTGAAAGAAGTCAGACCAAATAAAGGAGTACACACTATATGATTCCATTAATCAAAATTCTAACAAGTGCAAAATAATCTGTAGTGACAAAAACCAGATCAGTTTTTGCCTGGGGACAAGTGGAGAGTGGATGAGAGGGATACAAAAGTATATGGGAAACTTTTGATGTGATGAGTATGTTCATTCTTGACTAGTCTGATAGATCCATGAGTATACACATATATTAATACCTATCAAAATGTACACATTAAATATGTCCTTTTTTGTGTGCTAAATATACCTCAAAATAGCTTTAAAAATAATATAAAAATCTTTAAAATAAACAAAAGGTTGCAAGAGCTATGTAAAGAAAATTTTAAGACTTAAAATATATGTACAGTATCTGTGGACATTTTATTAAATTCTTGGCACAATTTTTATGCCTCTACTGAATGGCATGATGAATATTTCAGTTTCTAGTTTTAATAATTATGTAGTTTTTAAGTTTTTTAAATAATGACTTTACATTAATTTGAACTATATATTTGAACAATTAATATACATCTATGCTCATAATGAGTAATAATATATAATTTAAAAATTCAAATGTAACCAGTGTTAATTTATTGTTACAGCAATATTCAGTTTGCTGTCTTGCTGAAAACTGTGGTTTTCTAACCTGATTTAATGCCAGTCAATTACTCAGCATAAATATTTGAACCACATTGTGATACAGGTTGTGGGTAGTGAGATAATTTAAAGAATCAGAGAAAGTTTGAAATCAGATAAAGGGGTGAAGATTCTTGTAACTATAACAGAAAGGGCTAAATACTCTTAAAGAATTACAGAAAAATAATTACAAAAATAATTATTTAAAAAAATGAAGAATTACCAAAACAAAAACAAAAAACCCCCCAGATTAATTCCTGGGGCAACTCGTCATTTTCAATGGATAGGTATTACATTCCTATAGATTACTTATGTCTGAAAAGACCAGGGATGTCCAATGGAAGAAAGGTTGTTTGAGTTGGCATTTGAAGGCAAGATAGAATCTGAACATTAGGATTTGGTTTGGAGAAAGAATATTTCAAATGAAGGGAACTATCTATGCAAAAACAGATGGCTAAAAATGCCAGATGCCTGTAAAAAACTTTGACTGGTTCAGGTTGGCTTGAATATTTCTGCATGAGGGCCAGTGCTTGGAGTATAGTTGGAGAGGTAAATTGAGATTAGATCATATCTGAAACACTGCTTATTTGGTTAGACTTGAGTTGGTAAGCTATAGTGAACCATCGAAGTTGTTGAGCATTTTCATGTCATGATAAGGTCTATGTTTTAGGCAAATGATATGGCAACAGAGCATAGGAGAAGTTGTAGGAAAGAGAAAAAAAAATTTTCTGCTCTAAATAGTTTTTCATTTTTGAAGTTGTCACCTCTGTTGCCAAAAGATACTTTCTTACGCAGATAACATATTGCCCTTATTAGGGGTGCCAAGAAAGAGGAGTTAGTTATTAGAAATAGGATAGGTTGAACAGCTAGTGACTATACCATCCACCTGTAGACTTTGATTTACTTATACTCTGATCATACTGGCATACCAGGTCATACTCTGGATGAGAGGGATATTTATCTCCCCTAGTAGGGCAGCTTTTGGCTAATTATAACTCCCATGCTAAGACAGGGTAAATTAAGAGACAGGACTATGAACCTGGCAGACAGAAAGGATCAGGTAGGCATGATGATACATCTGTGGAAATTAGGTAAAATTGGGATCAGTATGCAAATTTAAACTAGGCAGTGGATTAGAAGGAGTCATGACGGGTGGTGAGGGGGGTGTGGGATTGGGAGAAGAGAGAATTTTTAGCATGTGCCAGTTTCCCTGGTGTAAATACTCCTGCCACGGTCAGTTTGAAGCTACCAAAGGGGGATCAATAGGCACACAAAATTTTTGAAATTGAGACAGTCCATTCTTGTGAGCCAGCATGGGCCAGCTCCAGCCCTCTACAGTACTGCCACAGAGATTTATAACTCAGGCAGGGATAAGGGACCAGAGATCGGGGAATTAGGCAAACAGACTGGGCAAGAAGTTGTCTGAATCCAGGCAAGGCATCTGGGTTGTATATACCAATATCATCAGCAAGAAAAAGCTGATTATATTCCTGAAAACTATATGAACCATGGCCTCCTGTTCTTTTCTTTCATCTCTGTGGGGGTAGGTCAGAGGTAGGTGGAGGCAAATTGGAATATCTGCCTGAGTTGTGAGCAAGGGGCCTAGGAAGCATCTTTTGGCAGTCACAGTCTCCTTTCTCCTGGATAGTTATGATGGGTTTCTGGATCATTAGTAGGGCATTGGCTCCTCCTTTTGATTAGAGGCTTCATTCTTAAGCCTATAGCTTGGCAAGTATGGAATAAGGAAAAGTAGTCATTGAAGGAAAGTATTTCTCCATTTGGTAGTGAGTTGCCTGCTTCTAGCCAGTTTTTTAAAATGAGATAAATGAGATAATTTGTACAAAAGTCTTTCAGCCTGCCTCCCTCTCTCTAAATGTTCTGCCTTGCTTAAAGCAAGCTATCATTCCAAGTGACACCATTCACAAATATGGTATTATAAGAATATTCTTTAGCTCACATTCTAGAATGTGAGGTTTCAGGGTTTAAATCTGTGACATTGTTTTATTTCCAGAAGAAATTTACAACCTAAATAATAATAAAAAGAATTCTGAAATGACCTGGTGACTATAGTTTTCATCACTCTGTAAATGTTTTAAAAATAACTGTCTTTAACATACCAATATTTTTTATGAGTTTGGCCTTTGCATACAGTTTTAGTAATAGTATTCCCATTGATAATTTCTGCCAATTTGTTAGAAGTTTAGGGAAGCCCAGAGAAGCCTTCCAGAATGTCAATAAAACAATTAAATATGGTATTTAAAGGATCCAAATTTTGTTAAAGATTGAAACTAAAAATTTCTTAATTAGAATATTCCCTTTTCCTTTCAAATGTTTTTTGTTAGTTGAACTAAATATTATTATGCAAATAGTTGTGGAAATAGTGTTTTCTAAAGATACACATCCGGCTTATACCATAAAAATTTTTGACTCAATTTAAAAAAAATGGTATATATACAATTAATTATGTAAAATCATTAGAAGTTGTGGAATTGGAAGTAGTTTGTGGTTGGGTTCTCTGTCTCCTGTGAAGGAAAAAAAGAGACAAATAAACAAAATTTTAAAATACTAATTTAAAAGGCACCCTGCCCAAGCCTACTGCCCATTTCATTTTTCATTCCATAACTCTTAACCCTGCGTTACTGCTTTTCCATGCTACCAAGCCTTTCTCCACCTGGCTGAAGAGTTCAAGTCCAAGCCTGTCTCTGATAATGTACCTGAGCCTCTTCTCCAAAGTCCTTCCCAAGGCACTAGGGCTTCAAGCTTTCTCCCCCTTGTAAAGTCCAGAGGCTCTCCCAAGAGAAGTATGAATTTACAGCTGTAGGCCCCGGTCAACAACATTTTTATCCTGTTCCTTATGAATCCACAGACTATGGTGGCATGCTATAGGCCTCATTGTGAGTTGTAAGTTTCTTTGTTTACAAAGAACATATAACAGCATTATATACTGTTTATCCCACCCCACCCCCTTTTCTTTTTCCTGAGAAGAGCTGGGGAGGTAGGTTTGGTATCCCATTTCCCTTGAATTTTGTGAGAAGCCGCCCCTGGAGTATAAACTAGTATTATGTTACCCTAAGCCATTTCTTGGCTTTTCTGTTAAGAATTGCCTTCCCTCAAACCTTTAACCATGCTCCATATACTCCCTATCCCCTTTTCTGCTCTATTTCCCTCCCTAATATTCATCACTGACTGGAATGCCTTATATTCTACTTCTATATTTGTCTATAATTTGTTTTTTTTATTCCACTAGAATGTAAATTTCAGAAGATCAGGGGTTATTTCTGTGTTGTTTACTGTTGTATCCCTGGCACCTAGGGCCATGCCTGTACACAAGTAGGTACTAGACAGTTCTTGAATGCATGAATAAATACAAGAATGAATGAATAAACTCTGGAAGATAGGGTTCAGAGCTGGTACTAGGGTCAAAACTGTGGCTTTCTAGTGGCCAGCTTCATAAGAAATAAGATGAACATAATTTCCAAGCGTGGCTATTATTTATTGTAAATATATGCTTCATTCATTCATCTGTTCACTTAAGAACAAACATTTGTTGAGAACCTTTTGCATAAAGGCATTTTTCTATATGCTGGACGTTGGTGCAGAGTTCCAGGTTAGTAGGTTTGCTAGGGTAAGTAGGGTTCAGAAATGATGTGTGTTATTATGATATACTGCATGGATGCTTACTTCATGCTGGCTGAAGGAATATATGAATGAATGCTAGAATAAGCATCCTGATAGAGGTATGTGTAAAGCAGGGGGCAAAGAAGCTGTGAGTGCCTTTAAGGAGGTTGTGAAGAGACCTCGGCAGAGCTGGATTTACTGAGGAAAAATCATTTATTTTATATACCAAAGGAGTTGTTGGCAGTGGTCACTCTGAGCTGAGGGAACTAAATGGTCAAAAATATGAATGAGGAAGAATAAATCATTTCGGGAGAATTGCCAAGTTATTTGTGACCAGAGATTGGGAATGTAGGTTGGGGCAGGATTAGAAAGTATCTTAAGAATTTTAAATTTGTATCCTCTAGGTAATGGGAAACTACTTAAGGTTATTAGGTGAGGAGTGACATGTATTTTATATGTTTCAGAAACAGGAACAGTTTTGGTGCAAAATGTTTGGGAATGGAGGAGGAAGGAGATTTCATATAGAGATGCTTGGTAGGGAGCCATGACTGTGGTCCAAGTGAAGATGATGGGGTGATAGCAATGGGAGCAGAGAGGAGGTATTAGAGTAAATAAATATTTTGGAGGTGGAATCCATAGGATTTGAAGAGCAGAATAAGGAATGGCAAAGTTTCTAATTCAGGGAACTTTTATATTGTTTTATCTTTAACTCATATGATTAATACATGGAGTAGAGGGAACAGGCTTGGTGGGAAGTTGGGGAGGGAGACACCAGTTTGCTATTAGACTTGTCATGTTTGAGTTGCCAGATGCTATTAGGAAGATGACCCCTGGGCTCAGTGTAAAATGGGGCTGTAGAGGAAGATTTGGGTGTCATTGCTGAGGCTATAGGATTTTATGAATGCCATCAGATAGAAGTTACAAAGCAAGAATAAAAGCACTCCTTGGATGGAATTCTGAGGTACATGAGTATTTAAGAGGAACTGGTAAAGATGGAAAAGAAATACTCAGTTTCACCAGAGCCAGAGGAAAGAGAAGGGAGGGGAAATCTTTGCAGAAGGAAAAATCATCAACCAAAAACTGCTGCAAAAGTCAAGAGGATGAACAATTAAGAGTTTTGGGTGGCCTTAAAAAGAGACATTTCAGTTGGGTGCTGGAGGTGACAGCTGGGTTGTGAGGGCTAGAAGGTGAGAAAGCAATGTGAATGCTCTGCGTTTTATATGAATGCATAGCAGCATCCCCTATTGCACCCTTGGCCCCTCTCCATGTAACGCTTTCCACAAAAACAGATTCGCTGTCATGCAGGGCTTACAACTGAATTAATTTAGGGGCGCCTGGGTGGCTCAGTCCTTAAGTGTCTGCCTTCGGGCTCAGGTCATGATCCCAGGGTCCTGGGATCGAGCCCCGCGTCAGGCTCCCTGCTCTGCGGGAAGCCTGCTTCTCCCACTCCCACTCCCCATGCTTGTGTTCCCTCTCTCTCTGTGTCTGTGTCTGTCAAATAAATAAATAAAATCTTAAAAAAAAAAACAACAACAATTGAATTAATTTAGTACCTTGTACTCACATGAGAACTCTATAATAGTATTCACAAGTTATACAATGTAACTGGGAATCCTTTCCTTTTCCTTTACCACCCTCACAGATACTTTTTATGACTGAGGAATACCACTTACTGAACAAAATGTGTTTGAGGAAGTGAGTGAGCAAGTCTTCGTTTCTGAAAAAATCAAGGGCAGATGCTCTGATTACCAATAGCAGTAACCTATCTGAGGTGTCCTTGATTTACGTTTAATTGCTTCTGAGCTGATGATAGTAGCCTCAGTCACCTATGTGATGAAAAAAAATTGCTGAGATCATTTTATAAGCAGAATTTTTGTCCAAAAGCAAAAGGACAGAAAGAACACACATACCTAGGTATCTGTGTGTGTAATGGATAGAAAAATCTGAAGAGTATACAACCAGTAGTTATTAGTGAATAACTTTGGGTAGGGGAGTGAGATTAAAGAAGGGACAAAGGTAGAACTGTACTTTTTACTTTATATTCTCTTGCACTATATAAAATTTTCAATCAACATCTATTCATGCATTACTTACACAATTCTTTTTTTTAATTTAAATTTTAGTTAACATACAGTGCAGTTTCTGGAGTAAAATTCAGTGATTCATCACTTACATACAACACCCAGATGCATTACTTGTACAGTTCTTTAAAAGAAGTAGTATCTCCTTGTGTGAAGACTCTTTTCTATAACTACCACACACAAAATACTAAACAGTATATAACGCATTGAGGGTTTAAACATCTACTTGTTGACAGGTTAGTCTTAATCATGAGCTTATTGGTGAAGGGGAAAATGTGAGCAAGGCTAACCAAGGGTAATATAGATAGATAGATAGATAATAGACAGACAGACAGATAGATATAGTTAGCCAAATTTTGGTGTTCTTTTCAGCAGCCAAGTGGTACAATATACTTTCCCAGAGTGTAGTCCTCTTGCATGTGAATCACAAGGGGGTACTCAGTAGAAATACAGATTCCCAAGTCCTGCTCTTGATCTACCAGATAGGGTGCTCTGAGGGTCAAACCTGGGAGCTTGCATTTTTAAAGAACACTTTTGGCAGTTCTCATGTATACCGACATTTGAGGATCATTGGTACATAAAGAAGAGTACTAACTTGGGAATCTGTGGGCCCAAGTTTTAGTCCTAATAGTTACCATTTAGGTGGCCTTGCACAAATGGTTTGTCTTCTCTGATACTCACTTTCTCTTCTGACAATTGGCATTCCCTCCCAGTTCTAGGATTCTGTGATATGTCTGATTGTAAGCATGACAGGAGGCTGTGAAGGAGAAACTTACCTGTAAATAAATCTTTTTGTTACCATGTTTATATTTGTGCCTGGTCCTACCAAGTAAGATGCTTTTAGTGAAATTGTGTTTATTGTTTCAAACTTTTAAAATCTGAGATTATCAAACCTTCAGATGCTTATCTGGGACAGATTAGGAATTCCTGCTGCTAGTGGTCACAGGTGTCAGTCGTGGAGGGAATCCTTGCCAATGTGATAATACAGCAGTCATTAAAATTTCTATTATTCGTCCTGATTTGTAAATATTTAGATGTGAAGTGTCTGTAAAGTGACTGGGGCAGACAATGGGGTTGGCTGGGGAAGCACAAGTAATGAAGGGAGTGCTGTAAATGTAAAGAAGTTTGTTTTCTCAATGTTGGAGGTTATTGAAATTCTAAGTTTCCTTTAGTGTGGGTATGATCTTTGTCACCTCCTGTCTTTGTGTAATAGCTGGGTAGTTAGGTCTCCTGCAAGCTTGCTTTGCCCTTGTTCTGGTTCTTTGGACCAGATTGCCCATCTGCTGGTCAGCAGTGATTGAGGGTTAACTTGGTGAAATGATGGTAGAGTCACACCCTAAGGTGAGAAAGCTGGAGCAAGCAGTTGGTGAACCTCAGGACAGAGATTCTTTCTTCTGTTGATCTTTCCTCTGCTTCTAGCCTGGAGAAGAAAAATGGTAGAAGGATTGCTGTACTTTTGGTATTTCACTGTACAGAAATCCATGACAATTTCTTATATTTGTTTAAAATTATAATTGTTAAGGACAAAAAATGTGGTTTCCTTGTTATGTGCAACACTCTACTGAATTTGGTATAGTCTAGTATATCATAACCATAACAAAAATAACCACATGCGCACACACACACACCACCCTGAAATTTCCTAATGGTATTTAGGATACCAAAGTCCCAGTTGTATTTTGTAAGACGCTGAGTCCCTTTTTGGCTGTGTTTCCTTTTCTTTTCTAGCGCTAGAGCTGTTGCCCTCCCTTTTTCTCTCCCTCTCTCCTCCATTTTCTCTTTCTCTTCCTTCCTCCTTTGAAAATTCTGTGAGTTGGCCAGCAACAATGAAAGTGGCTTATGAAAGAGCAAGAAATGAGTGGTAACACCCAAGATTGGCCAGTAGAATACACGAGTATTCTCCAAGGTTGACTGTGATATTAAGAAAGGGGGAGGTGAAAGGGCATGCATATCTGCAATCTTGCAAGGGGAAGAGTTAAATGATTTTTAGGTGGATATTAAAGGAAAGGGAATCTCCAAAGTTGCAAACTTGAGACCCCTCAGATTAGTCATAGTATATTGTGTTTTCAAAATGCCTCCTATTTAGGATTATCGATTTTGTAAACATGAATATCATACTTTTATATCCTGTAAGTTAACATTTAAAAAATGTTCTTAAGGTTAGGGATAGCCTGTTAAATGCAATTTTATATAATACTATATCCTATGTGATGGGATGAGGGTTAAATTTTATCCATACAAGACTACTATTTGATTGCAATAAAAAAAAGATGGGCAATGGAGAGACTGAACTCTCAGAGGTCATCTGACTTTAAAAAGATGAATGGAGTTTATTTGATTGACAGATCTCATAAAAGAGAATTTTGATGGAAAAACAATCTGACTTTGTAATCAGTCACAGTGTTGTTTTTCACTATCACCCTGGAATTCTGCCATTGATACAATGCCTGCTTTGCAATCTATTTTTTTCTTAGTCACTGCTTTCTTCTCCAAAATTCTCTTCAGATTAAGAAATACAAAGCCACACTCAGTAACACTGATTCATGAATAAAAAATTCACAATCCATAGTCCTTCTATAGCTCTGAATTTTTTTTCTCCTCCTTGAGCTTTTTCAGTTTAAAAATAAATAGAGACACTTCTGGGAAGATTAACTTAATTTGTTGTCATCAAGTTAAAAGTCATCCATTTCATATTGGCCTCATTCTAGCTCAAACAGTGAGGGTTTTATAGATAATATTCCTTAAGCATAGTTTTAATCTTTGGGGAAAAAGAATCTCTATTACTAGTCAGTAGTCCAGTTCTTGGGATTAGAAGGTGCACATGGGTATGAATTGTGGCTGACACCGCACGCCCTATATCAGTGATTGTATCAGGAGTCAGGGGCCTTAAAGGGAGATACAAATTGGTGCCTCAGACTTGGCGCCAGGCACAGACAGGGCCTGGCTTTTAGTCATGACCAGTGTTGCACTGTCAAAGTGATTTCTAGATGTTGTGACCTATTACCAGCTCCCCTGCCCTGGGATGCACAGCCACTATTGAATAAACTTGCTGTTAATTTGTCTTTTTTGCTTTTGTGTTCCTTTATTTTCCTGGCCTCCCTTTCTTCATTTTAGCTCATCACTAGTTCCAAGAGTATCAGCGGGAAAGTGACTGATTCTTGAGAAGTTGAGTGAGGGACCATGATTGAAATAGAATTAAAGAACAAGCTCCCTAACCAGCCCTCTTGCCCCCACCAGCCCATTGCAGGAAACTTGAAGGAGTACAACCTCAAAAAAAGTGGACATTAGAAGGGGACTCTTAGGAGGGAGAAGGTATAGAGAAAGGAAACTTGACAGATGAGAGATTAAAGAAAACTTGACAGATGAGAGATTTTCTCATAGGATGTCATGACAGTAAGGGACATATGGGTGTTACTTGGGAAAGAAAACATCATAGCTGAAAAATTGAAGGGAGCCAGGCAGAGAAGGAAAAGAAGGGGAAGAGCTGGTTAGGAAGAGAACTTTTCTGTAATTTAACAGCCTTCAAAACAGAGGCATTCCCAATAAATAAATATCTATAAAGATATTTATTATGGAAGTTCATAAAAATAAATTCGATTATTAGATATGAAAATCAAATTTCCTTTTTTCCTTCTCCAGTCTTCAGTACCTAATGGAGAAGGGCCTCAGAGGATTTTCCTTAAGTCATTATTTAAAAAAAAAAAATTCTGTCCTCTTCTCTTCTGCCATTAAAACTTTGCATGGCGGTGGACCAAAGTACATTAGAGTCATATTGGGGAGATGCTAGCGAGGAAAACTTACAGTAACGGGGATGCAAATGTTTCTGTACCCGTCTATTCTCATGGGTCTTAGTTTAACTAAAGTCACCATCAGCATTTTTCTTAAGCTGCATTTACTGTATATATTCAATTTTAAATTAACTGCACAAGGTTTATTTACTTCATGGATTATCTAAGACTCCTTTTTAAATATCCAAATATTAAGTAGGGTTTTAGTGTTTGAATTTCTTCCCATTGTGCAGTTGATGTGGAGTCATGGAGAAAGCTGTGGTGTGTGTCAGCAAAACATAGGAAAGCTTGATGTGAAAAACAAAACTCAAATATCCAGAACACCTAAAATCAAATATAGTATGATTCATATCATCTATGGTTTGAGATTATTTATGGCATTAAAATTACTCCTCTTCATAATCATGGATAACTGCCGATTGCCCAATTTCTGGTGCCTGGAACTCATAGATAAGCAAAAAGACTATCAAATACTGTGAAATCACTGATAGGTACATTCTTAAATGACCAAACTTTTGATATTTTCTCAGAATCACTCTTGGTCTCATTTTAAAATCCAAGCAATAGTTAAAAGAAAACTTCTAGTTTTCTGTACTTAATGATGGGTTAGAGTTATTACATATACATTTTTGCAAAAATTAGGCCACTTCTGCCAAGATAAATATTGTGTAACTCCCTAAACTATTATAATGGCCCAGAAGTAAACTTATAACAAATAAAAAGAAAACAACCCTTTAGAAAAAGCATGATCAGCAAGGCAGACAATGCAATGCATTCTTGATAGACATTTAATGCATACTTTATCTTAAATGGAATATAAAAAGAAAATATTTTTGCTTATATTTTGGGATAAGATCTAAGAAGTAGCTCATATGTTTGTATTGTTTTAGTTTGTTCACGTTAGAGAGGAATGGTATAATACCAATATGTCCTCTTGACTACTTTGTTAACCATATTTATAATAGTCAAGCAATAGTATCTGAAGTCTTTTTTTCTTCTACTTTGGACTGTGGTTTGTTTCCCCTAAAAGTTTCTCTGGTCATCTTTCCATTTGAGGTCATTGTGTTGTTATGTGTCAAGTTGACTGAGCCACAGGGTACCCAGATATTTGGCTAAACACTATTCTGGATGTGTCTTTGACGATGTTTCTGGATGAGATCAACATTTAAATTGGCCGACTGAGTAAAGCAGATTGCTCTCCTCAGTGTGGGTAAGGTTCATCCAAATTGTTGAAGGCCGGATTGGAACAAAAAGGCTGAGTAAAGAATTTGCTCTCTTTGCCTGAGTGTGTTTGAGCGGGGACATCAGTCTTCTCCTGCCCTTGGAGTCAGACTCAGACCGGAACTTACACCATCAGTTAGACTGGTTCTCAGGCCTTTAGACTCTGACCCAAACTTATCCATGGGCACTCCTGAGTCTCCAATTTGCAGAGTGCAGATCTTGGAACTTCTCAGCCTCCATAATTGCATTAGCTAATTCCTTATAATAAATCTCTTCATTTGTAAATATATTCTATTGGTTCTGTTTCTCTGGAGAATCCTAACTAATACAGTCACCTACTTAGCTTTCTCATGAGCTTGTCAATGAGAGCTATGTTTGACTATAAAAACATTAGTTTCAAAGATTTGTACTCTCTTTCTGCAAAGTCTCTTTAAAGAGAGCACCAAGAGGGAAAAGCAAAGGAGGGCCATTCCTATACATGTGCCTAGAAGCTGTCCCAGGGCAACCCCATTTAAACAGAGAGCTGCTTCACAACACCTACCTTGAGCTCATTTCATGTAGCTCTATGTCTGTCTCTCTCTGGCTTGGAGTCCCAAAATGCTTTTAGCATTTGGCAGCCACTTGCTCAGTTCTCAAGTACTCATGCTCAGCTGAGGACACACTCAGCCTCTAGAAGATTTACACCCAGCCTCTGAAAGTCATCTTTGCTCTTGTTATTTTCTAAGCCCACCAGTTCGGTTGCTTCTACTGGGGTTGCTTCTGACTTCTTCAAGAGTCTTTACTCTCATATGGATGGATGGGCTTTGGAGACCTTGGACTTCCAAGATAGATAGATAGATAGATAGATAGATAGATTTCAGTGATATATATTTCATATATATAAACACACACATTTTTTTTTTTCATATCAGATGTTCAAAAGATCCCAGGACCCAAAAAAGGATCTTTGTCCTAGGGAGTTGATATGCTTGCTCGTTCTTTAAGGCATTCTGGTTCTTTTCTTTCCTGCCCAGGAAATATATATCAGTCAAAAGCATTGTTTGCTTTGTTGAGCCCAGGAGTTCAGCAGTATTTTAGCACTTTCTTAACCAAATGTCCTCCCCTTAACTGAGATGGTTGCATATACTTACTCTTCAGAAGGATATATGAAGCATTCACAGCTGTCTCAGGATGAGAAAAATAGCTCAAGGTTAAGCCCAACTGTGTAATTTTCCAAGGAAATCCTGTAGTCTCTAAGTTTTCAGGGTAGGACATATAGAAGTTCACTGATTATTGAAATTTTAGGATACCTCATGTTTCCTAAGCATGCATATTAGCAAAAGATGTATTTTTCCTGTTTCCTCCAACATGTCTCCTTCCCTCATCCCACCTTTATTTGGGGGCACTAAGGTTCAGTGTTAAGATTTTCAATGATTTCCAACAAATACTTATGGAATACATCTGTTCTTTTAATCCCTGGATTTTTCCAGTTGTAAGCTACAGTGACAGGATAAAGCCACTGCCATAATTTTTCCCTGAGTAAAGGAATAATACTGCAATACATTTGTGTTCTGTCAATTTGCTGCTATTTCACCATGACACCTTTGAAAGGTTTTTCTTAGTTATGTGTTACCTAACAGTAGGACTGGTCCTTGTCTGCATTGAGCTGTCAGTCTAGCAGGAGAAAGCTTCACAAATAAACAGTGATAATCAAAAGCGACAACTGTAATAATGGTGTCTATAAAGTGCAATGGAACTGAGCCTAGGGAGCAATTAACTCTGCTTTCACGCATGAAGGTCAGGGAGGGCTAGGAAAAGCTACTGAGAGACTGACTTTTCTCTTGGGTCTTGACATGAATATAATTTGGCCAGGGAACCAGTGGGAAGGGAAAAGAGGGAGATCTGACAACTGTAAAATACTTTAACACTTCAAAAAATTTACAGAGGCATTCTTTCTTAAACCAATGTTTGAATTAGAGAATTTAAGCATTCCTATTAAGCAATGTCTTTTAAATGCTTGCAAACAAGAAATTCTGTGCCAATTTTTTTTAAAATAGAGAAACAAACAGCTGTATGCATTCAATTCTTTATTAGTTTTAATTTTAACCAACAATGTAAAAACATATTAAGGAGTAATTTTTCTTTTGCTTTTTATGCAGAGGCATTCTAACTTCTTTGTCTAATATTTATGGAGTGCTTTATATACTTTAATGTATACTTATTCTCTTAGAAAAGGATTTATGCTTTCTGTGAAATGGGATTGCTACTGCCAGCTACTATGTGATTTGATTTATTATAAGAGTTTATAAGTTAGACTCATTATCACACTCCTTACAAAGGGTCATTCTGGAAAAAGTTTGATTTAAAATTTTAAAGTTGTTATCATTACTGGTCAGATCCTCCTGAAATATCTAGTGCTCTATTCCAATAAAGTATCAGAACTCTATATTTTTTGTGCCTTTCTAGATGATGGTTATTTTTGGACTGTTTTGTGAGAAGTATATTTGAAGATATTTATGCACAATTTTTGAGCACCTACAAAATATCAATGTGCTCAGTACCTATAACACAGTCCTGAAGAAAAATAAGCTTGTAGACAAAGGATTATCATGCAGTAGGTTAAGTGCTATAAAAGAAGTATGCATAAAATATCAGAGACTCAAAAATTATGAAGCACTAAATTCTGTTTAGGGAGAGGTAAGATGGCTGAGAAAGGCCCTAGGGGAATAAGGAGAGTATGTTAGTTGAAAGCAACATCATGAGCATAGTGCATGTGAGGAATGGTGAAAAGTCCTATGGGGCTGGAGGTGAGACTGGGAACAAGGCTGGGGGCACAACAATTTAAAGGGTCTTTATGTATCACTTAAGCTGAAAAAGAAATAGCATGTACTAGAGAGATCACCTTGATAACAGAAAGGGGAGTGAGTCCTTTCTAGAAAAGAGCAATGGCAGGAATACAAGTTAGTATTTAATAGGCAATATGAGAGTCTCAAATGCAATACTCACAATGGAAAGAGACAAGACAGGCGGGATATGAGAACTGTCTGGAGATGGTAAACTTGACAGGAACTGGTGGCCAATGAGGGAGAGAAGAAGGTGTAGACATAAGGGAAGAGGAAGAGTGGTAAATAACCAACTTTTTACTTTGGGAAATACAATGAATAGTGGTATTATTAATTAATCTAGGAAAGATAGGAGGAAGAAACCACAGTACTTAGTTTGGAAAAGTATATGGACACAGGTTTCAATCTTGGTTTTCCCCTCTATTACTTACTAGCTATAGGAAACTTGGCCAAGCTCTGCAACCTCTCAGAGCCTCCATTTCTTCTTTTAAAATAGGGGAAATTATACTCTCTTTGAGGAGTTGTTGAGAGAATTAAATGACAAAGAAGTATGTAAAGTGACCAGCACTTTCCTGAAATATCAGAGACACTTAATGTTATTGTCACTTCTACCTTCTCCTTTTGACTTTGAGGAGCAGTAAAGATCCAAAATAGTTAGCCAGCTAGGTAGCTAGAGCTGCTGTTAAAAAAAAAAAAAAAAAAAGGAAAATCTAGTCAAAGGAAGACAACAGATTCTAGAGATTTTTTAAAAGTATGATCTAATGGGGCACTTGGGTGGCTCAGTTAGTTAAGTGGCCGGCTCTTGATTTCGGGCTTAGGTCATGATCTCAGGGTCCTGGCATGGAGCCCTGCACTGGGCTCTGTGCTCAGTGGGGAGTCTGCTTGAGGATTCTCTCTCTCTCCCTCTCCCTCTGCCTCTCCCCTCATTCATGTTCTCTCTCTCAAATAAATAAATCTTCTTTAAAAAATAGGATCTAATTGATTTAAAGTTCTAAATGTTCTTAGACTGTTGTTAGAAATTATATTGGTATATAAAAATAAAGCAACTCATAAGTCCTTAACATGACGCAGTCCAGAGAAAAATAATTTGACCTTTTTTACCACTCTATTACATTATCTGCAATTAGTATTATTTAATCCTCATCTCTATAGCTACTATAGAAATAACATTATATTCCAAACAGCTTATTTCTGTTGGTTTATTTTCCCAGTTAAGACAAAATTCAGCTAAGGATTATTGAGGAAATGAGAGCCACTAATGTTAGCCAGAGGAGGGAATATATTTTAGAAAGTAAGTATGTTCTGAGAGGAGAACATCAAGATGCGATTTGTAGTAATATTATTATTATTTTTTTTTATTGCTGTAAGATATGAGAAAGGCAGAAGGAAATGGTCATTGGCATGCAGTTGGCAAATGATAATGATTTGCTGGCTGAGTAAATATTTCCATATGTCATTGAGCATTTTGAAATGAGTATATTTTAGACTTCTTTTTTTTTTTTAAGATTATTTATTTATTTATTTGACAGTGAGAGAGTGCACAAGCAGGCAGAGCGACACGCAGGGGGAGAGGGAGAAGCAGGCTCCCCACTGAGCAGGGAGTCCAACACGGAACTCGATCCCAGGACCCTGGGATCATGACCTGAGCCAAAGGCAGATGCTTACCAACTGAGCCACCCAGGTGCCCCTAGACCTCTCTCTTCTTCTAAGTCATTATTCATTCAGCATTTTTTTCTAAGTATAAAACACAATTTTTTCCCCACAGAATTTCTGAATATTTATAAATGTCTCAGTGTTAGATTCGATCTCCTGTATAGATTGATTCCCAAAACCTTTCACCCATTTTTCTCTTTTGTTCCCAACCACAAGAGGGCATATATCTCATCTTCTCTTAGAAGTTAATAGAGACGGCATATACTGAATGGAGCACTGGGTGTTATACGCAAACAATGAATCATGGAACACTACATCAAAAACTAATGATGTAATGTATGATGATTAACATATAATAAAATTTTAAAAAAAGAGGTTAATAGAAAAATATGGGCAATGTGTGCTGTTTCCAATCTGTTCAGTTGTCTACCCTGTCCTGAGATCTCAGATTGAGAGAGGTTCCCTACCACCTCATGATTGCCTTTGGTATGGAAAAAGGTCTATCTTCTTATTTCCAAACATTTCCATTTAGTATTATGAATTTATTAGGTACCATCCAGACTTGGGTTTTCTTTCCTTCTTTCTTTCTTTCTTTTTTTTTTTTTTTTTTTTTTTTTTTTTTTTTTCTTTTTTTTTTTTTTTTTTTTTTTTTTTGTATTTTACCTGAATCATCCCCAGTATACCAAGCAAAGAACATGGCTTTACCACCTGTTATATCAAATATTTTGGTAACATGTTAAACCACCTTTCTAAATGCTGAGTGCCATCTTTCTATAATTCTGCAGTTTGGTCAATAGGATGATGTTCACTCTGATGATAGAACTTCATCATCCCACCTAATAATTATTTTTCTTTACTCTTTTTCCAGAAGAGAGACAACTTGAAATCCTTGGAAATTCCCAGTTGACTGGAAGATCTAACTTGAAAAGAAACCAGAGTGGTGTTTCAGAGTAGTTTTGGTCAAGCAGTAGCTTTGGATTTGTTACATTGTTATTCCAGATATAAGTTTGTTCCAAAACAAACTGATTTAATTTTTCTAAATTAAATTCTCCCTTCCCTTAGAGTTAAGAGGTGTTACACTACCTCAAAATATGCCTATTGTCTAGGCTTGCATGGCCTGTAGGAAGGCTGGAGTCTCTGTAGCTGACAGCATGCATTTTTGGCTTCTCAGACTTTCCATGAAGCTTCCAGGGGTTTGGTTTTTGGGTTTTAGTCCTGAAACATTCCAGGCTCACCTACATTAGGTTACTGCTTCCTCCCAAAATGTTTTCCAGTCCCCTGAAATGTCCCCTCATTCTGAAGTTATGACACTCCTCTCTTTAATCCCTGTAAGACCTTCTCTCTCTAAAATAATCCAGCTTCTTTTAAATTAAATTCAAGAGCAAAAGTCTTTAGAACACAAAAATCTTGCTTGTCTCCTAAAGAGGAAGGAGGACAAATGGTTCTCATTTTCCTGGTGAGCCTATAGAAAAAGGTCCCTTAGGTTGAGCAGATTTTTTGTGGGTGTATTTTTATGTGTGCAAGTATCAATAATTCAGTATGAAGTGTAATAGTCAAGTAGAAAATCAGGTATTCATTCCAAAAAGATTTTAGGGGACACCATTATGTTCTTGGTATTGTAATTGGCACTGGATTTGGGGTTCAGCTGTGAATCAGAACTTATATTCTATCAGGAAGTTTTCTGGAGCAAGATGATTAAAATGATTGTAGGCACTGTCATAAATGTTGTATGTAAGCTATTTTATTTAATATTTGTAATAATCTTATGTTCAGATATAAATTATTAGTCCCATTTTATAGATAAGGAAACAGAAGTGGAAAACACTTAACTGGTTTGCCAAAGTTTAAATTGCCTATAAGTGCTTGAGATATTATTAAACTCCATGTGTTCAAAACCTGTTCTCAATGCTGCCGCACTAGTCAGAATGGGAAGATAGATTTTTTTTTTTAAATAGATGGAACATCTTGATTACTTCTTTTGAAATATGCTTAAGTTGCAGGTTTATTTAGTGACAATTAGACACACCAACTGTTACGTGTTGAATTGCGTCCCTCCCAAATTCATATGTTGAAGTCTTAACCCCCTGTAGTTAAAAATATGATTTTACTTCAAAATAGAGTTGTCATAGATGTAATTAGTTAAGTCAAGATGGTGTTATACAGGAGTAGGGTGAGCCTTTAATCCAATATGACTGATGTCTTTATAAAAAGGGGAAATTTGGACACAGATACAGGGAAAATGCCATGTGAACATGAAGGCAGAGATAGGAATGATATACCTACAAGCTAGGGTAAGCCAAAGATTGCCAGCAAAATATAGAACCAAGAGAGAGATGTGAAATAGATTCTTACTCAGAGCCCTCAGAAGAAATCAAATCTGCTAACACCTTAATCAACCTCCATAACTGTGGACTTCTGCTTCCAGAACTGAGAGACAATGCATATCTGTTATTTAAGCCACCTAGCTCTGGTACCTTTTTACAGCAACCCTAGCAAACTAATATACAAGTCATCTAAGGCAACACATGAGAGATGAGAGATTGATGAAAATGCTCCCTTAATGTACTGTATTCACTGATGATGAGAAACAACACATTGGACAGATTACATATTGTAACATAATAACAATAAACCGTTTAGTATGCATGTTTATCCATGTTGATAGTCTTTATAGCCACCATGTATATTTTACTTAGAGAAGTTGATTCACTTCAAAAAATCAATAATTAGATTTATCCATCCTATCCCAGTAAATGCTTTCTTGTTTCATTGAGGAGTTTAATCAAAGGGAAAGGGAGAGACCTATTAAAATAAATTTTGAAAACAGAACAAAAATTATTAAATGCAAAATCTGAAAACAAGCATTCAAGATAGACAGCTGTAGCATTTGGCATTCCCATCAGCAGTGAATGAGAGTTCCTACTGCTGTACATTCTCACCAGCATTTGGTGTTGTCAATGTTCTGGATTTTGGCCATTCCAGTTGGTGTTTAGTGGTATTTCATTGCTCTTTTACTTTGCATTTTCTTGATGACATATGATGTCAGGCATCTTTTCATATGCTTATTTGCCATCTGTATACATATATATTTTTGATGAGGAGTCTGTTGAGATTTTTGTCCCATTTTTTAATTGGATTTTTTTTTTCATTGAGTTTTAAGAGCTCTTTGTGTATTTTGGATTACAGTCCTTTATCAAATGTGTGTCTTTTGAAAATATTTTCTCCCAGTCTGTGGCTTCTCATTCTCTTGACACCATCTTTTGCAGAGCAAAAATTTTTAGTTTTAATAAAGTGCAGCTTATCAAATATTTCTTTCATGGGTGGTACCTTTGGTGTTGTATCTAAAAAGTCATCACTATTCCCCAGGTCATCTAGGTTTTCTCCTGTATTATCTTCTAGGAGTTTTATAGTTTTCTGTTTTACATTTAGGTGTGAAACTCATTTTGAGTCAGTTTATATGCAGAGTGTAAAACTTATGTCTAGTTTTTTTTGGTTTTTTTTGCATGTGGATTTCCAGTTGTTCCAACATCATTTGTTGAAAAGACTATCTTTGCTCCATTGTTTGCCTTTGCTCTTTTGCTAAAGCTTGGTTGACTGACTATATTCATGTGGATCTCTTTCTGGACTCTATTCTGGTCCATTGATTTTTTGGTCTATTTTACAAATATCACACTGTCTTGATTAAAGTAGCTTTATAATAAGTCTTGAAGTTAAGGAGTGCCAGATCTCCAACTTTGCTCTTCTTCAACATCATGTTAACTATTTTTGATCTTTTGGCTCTTCGTATAAACTTTGGAATCAGTTTTTGGTATCCATAAAAAAACTTGCTGGGAGTTTTTATTGGGATTTTATTGGATCTGGAGGTCAAGTTGGGAAGAACAAACATCCTAATATTGAGTCTACCTACCCATGAACATGGAATCTCTCTCCATTTATTTGGCTCTTCTTTGATTTCTTTCATCAGTGTTTTGTAGTTTTCCTCATGTAGACCTTATGCATATTTTGTTACTTATACCTAATATCCCATTTTGGGCGAGTGCTAATGTACATAGTAAGATATTTTTAATTTCAAATTTCACTTGTTAATTGCTGATATATAGGAATGCAATTGACTTTTGTCTGTTAACCTTGTATCCTGAAACCTTGATATAATTACCTATTAGTTCCAGGAGGCTTTTTGTTTTTGTTGTTGTTGATTCTTTTGGATTTTCTACCTAGACAATCATATCATCTGCAAACAAAGACAGTTTTATTTCTTTCTTCCCAACATATATTCTTGTTATTTCCTTTTCTTGTCTTATTGCATTAGTTGGGACTTCTGATATGATGTTGAAAAGGAGTAGTAAGAGGGGACATGCTTACCTTGTGTCTGATCTTAATAGGAAAGCTGCGAGTTTCTCACTATTAAGTATAATTACTCTTGATTTTTTTTAATTTTTTTATTGTTATGTTAATCCCCATACATTACATCATTAGTTTGAGATGTAGTGTTCCATGATTCATTGTTTGTGCATAACACCCAGTGCTCCATGCAGAACGTGCCCTCTTTAATACCCATCACCAGGCTAACCCATCCTCCGCCACCTCCCCTCTAGAACCCTCGGTTTGTTTTTCAGAGTCCATCGTCTCTCATGGTTCGTCTACCCCTCTGATTTTCCCCCCTTCATTCTTCCCCTCCTGCTATCCTCTTCTTTTTTTTTTTCTTAACATATATTGCATTATTTGTTTCATAGCTACAGATCTGAGATTCAACAGTCTTGCACAATTCACAGCGCTTACCAGAGCACATACCCTCCCCAGTATCTATCACCCAGTCACCCCATCCCTCCCACCCCACCCCCCACTCCAGCAACCCTCAGTTTGTTTCCTGAGATTAAGAATTCCTCATATCAGTGAGGTCATATGATACATGTCTTTCTCTGATTGACTTATTTCGCTCAGCATAATACCCTCCAGTTCCATCCACGTCATTGCAAATGGCAAGCTCTCATTCCTTTTGATGTCTGCATAATATTCCATTGTATATATATACCACCTCTTCTTTATCCATTCATCTGTCGATGGACATCTTGGCTCTTTCCACAGTTTGGCTATTGTGGACATTGCTGCTATAAACATCGGGGTGCACGTACCCTTTCTGATCCCTACTTTTGTATCTTTGGGGTAAATACCCAGTAATGCAATTGCTGGGTCGTAGGGTAGCTCTATTTTCAACTTTTTGAGGAATCTCCATACCTTTTTCCAGAGTGGCTGCACCAGCTTGCATTCCCACCAACAGCGTAGGAGGGTTCCCCTTTCTCCGCATCCCCGCCAACATCTGTTTTTTCCTGACTTGTTAATTTTAGCCATTCTGACTGGTGTGAGGTGATATCTCATTGAGGTTTTGATTTGGATTTCCCTGATGCCAAGCGATGTTGAGCACTTTTTCATGTGTCTGTTGGCCACTTGGATGTCTTCTTTGGAAAAATGTCTGTTCATGTCTTCTGCCCATTTCTTGATTGGATTCTTTGTTCTTTGGGTGTTGAGTTTGGTAAGTTCTTTATAGATTTTGGATACTAGCCCTTTATCTGATACGTCATTTGCATATATCTTCTCCCATTCTGTCGGTTGTCTTTTGGTTTTGTTGACTGTTTCTTTTGCTGTGCAAAAGCTTTTTATCTTGATGAAGTCCCAATAGTTCATTTTTGCCCTTGCTTCCCTTGCCTTTGGCGATGTTTCTAGGAAGAAGTTGCTGCAGCTGCGGTCGAGAGGTTGCTGCCTGTGTTCTCCTTTAGGATTTTGATGGACTCCTGTCTCACATTTAGGTCTTTCAACCATTTTGAGTCTATTTTTGTGTGTGGTGTAAGGAAATGGTCCAGTTTCATACTTCTGCATGTGGCTATCCAGTTTTCCCAACACCATTTGTTGAAGAGACTGTCTTTTTTCCATTGGACATTCTTCCCAGCTTTGTTGAAGATTAGTTGACCATAGAGTTGAGGGTCGATTTCTGGGCTCTCTATTCTGTTCCATTGATCTATGTGTCTGTTTTTGTGCCAGTACCATACTGTCTTGATGATGACAGCTTTGTAATAGAGCTGGAAGTCCAGAATTGTGATGCCGCCAGCTTTGCTTTTCTTTTTCAACATTCCTCTGGCTATGCGGGGTCTTTTCTGGTTCCATACAAATTTTAGGATTATTTGTTCCATTTCTTTGAAAAAAGTGGATGATATTTTGATGGGGATTGCATTGAATGTGTAGATTGCTCTAGGTAGCATTGACATCTTCACAATATTTGTTCTTCCAATCCATGAGCATGGAACGTTTTTCCATTTCTTTGTGTCTTCCTCAATTTCTTTCATGAGTATTTTATAGTTTTCTGAGTACAGATCCTTTACCTCTTTGGTTAGATTTATTCCTAGGTATCTTATGGTTTTGGGTGCAATTGTAAATGGGATTGACTCCTTCATTTCTCTTTCTTCTGTCTTGTTGTTGGTGTATAGGAATGCCACTGACTTCTGTGCATTGATTTTATATCCTGCCACTTTACTGAATTCCTGTATGAGTTCTAGCAGTTTTGGGGTGGAGTCTTTGGGGTTTTCCACATAAAGTATCATATCATCTGCAAAGAGTGAGAGTTTGACTTCTTCTTTGCCGATTCGGATGCCTTTTATTTCTTTTTGTGTGTGATTGCTGTGGCTAGGACTTCCAATACTATGTTGAATAGCAGTGGTGATAGTGGACATCCCTGCCGCGTTCCTGACCTTAGGGGGAAACCTCTCAGTTTTTCCCCATTGAGAATGATATTCGCTCTAGGTTTTTCATAGATGGCTTTTATGATACTGAGGTATGTACCCTCTATCCCTATACTCTGAAGAGTTTTGATCAAGAAAGGATGCTGTACTTTGTCAGATGCTTTTTCTGCATCTATTGAGAGGATCATATGGTTCTTGTTCTTTCTTTTGTTAATGTATTGTATCACGTTGATTGATTTGCGGATGTTGAACCAACCTTGCAGCCCAGGGATAAATCCCACTTGGTCGTGGTGAATAATCCTTTTAATGTACTGTTGGATCCTATTGGCTAGTATTTTGGTGAGAATTTTTGCATCCATGTTCATCAGGGATATTGGTCTGTAATTCTCCTTTTTGATGGGGTCTTTGGTTTGGGGATCAAGGTAATGGTGGCCTCATAAAATGAGTTTGGAAGTTTTCCTTCCATTTCTATTTTTTGGAACAGTTTCAGAAGAATAGGTATTAATTCTTCTTTAAATGTTTGGTAGAATTCCCCTGGGAAGCCATCTGGCCCTGGGCTTTTCTTTGTTGGGAGATTTTTGATGACTGCTTCCATTTCCTTAGTGGTTATAGGTCTGTTCAGGTTTTCTATTTCTTCCTGCTTCAGTTTTGGTAGTTGATACACCTCTAGGAATGCATCCATTTCTTCCAGGTTATCTAATTTGCTGGCATAGACTTGCTCATAATATGTTCTTATAATTGTTTGTATTTCTTTGGTGTTGGTTGTAATCTCTCCTCTTTCATTCATGATTTTGTCAATTTGGGTCATTTCTCTTTTCTTTTTGATAAGTCTGGCCAGGGGTTTATCAATCTTGTTAATTCTTTCAAAGAACGAGCTCCTAGTTTCGCTGATCTGTTCTACTGTTCTTTTAGTTTCTATTTCATTGATTTCTGCTCTGATCTTTATTATTTCTCTTCTCCTGCTGGGTTTAGGCTTTATTTGCTCTTCTTTCTCCAGCTCCTTTAGGTGTAGGGTTAGGTTGTGTACTTGAGACCTTTCTTGTTTCTTGAGAAAGGCTTGTATTGCTATATACTTTCCCCTTAGGACTGCCATTGCTGCATCCCAAAGATTTTGAACAGTTGTGTTTTCATTTTCATTGGTTTCCATGAATTTTTTTAATTCCTCTTTAATTTCCTGGTTGACCCATTCGTTCTTTAGTAGGATGCTCTTTAGCCTCCATGTATTTGAGTTCTTTCCGACTTTCCTCTTGTGACTGAGTTCTAGTTTCAAAGCATTGTGGTCTGAAAATAGGCAGGGAATGATCCCAATCTTTTGGTACCAGTTGAGACCTGATTTATGACCTAGGATGTGATCTATTCTGGAGAATGTTCCATGGGCACTAGAGAAGAATGTGTATCCCGTTGCTTTGGGATGGAATGTTCTGAATATGTCTGTGAAGTCCATTTGGTCCAGTGTGTCATTTAAAGCCTTTATTTCCTTGTTGATCTTTTGCTTAGACAATCTGTTATTTCAGTGAGGGGGGTGTTAAAGTCCCCCACTATTATTGTATTGTTGTCAATGTGTTTCTTTGCTTTTGTTATTAATTGCCTTATATAATTGGCTGCTCCCATGTTAGGGGCATAGATATTTACAATTGTTAGATCTTGTTGTTGGATAGACCCTTTAAGTAGGATATAGTGTCCTTCCTCATCTCTTATTACAGTCTTTGGTTTAAAATCTAATTTGTCTGATATAAGGATTGCCACACCAGCTTTCTTTTGGTGTCCATTAGCATGGTAAACGGTTTTCCACCCCCTCACTTTCAATCTGGGGGTGTCTTTGGGTCTAAAATGAGTCTCTTGCAGACAGCATATCGATGGGTCTTATTTTTTAATCCAGTCTGATAGCCTGTGTCTTTTGATTGGGGCATTTAGCCCTTTTACATTCAGGGTAACTATTGAAAGATATGAATTTAGTGCCATTTTATTGCCTGTAAGGTGACTGTTACTGTATATTGTCTGTGTTCTATGTTGCTTTTAGGGTCCCTCTTTGCTTAGAGGTCCCTTTTTAAGATTTCTTGTAGGGCTGGTTTTGTGTTTGCAAATTCCTTTAGTTTTTGTTTGTCCTGGAAGCTTTTTATCTCTCCTTCTATTTTCAATGATAGCCTAGTTGGATATAGTATTCTTGGCTGCATATTTTTCTCATTTAGTGCTCTGAATATATCCTGCCAGTCCTTTCTGGCCTGCCAGGTCTCTGTGGATAGGTCTGTTGCCAATCTAATATTTCTACCATTGTAGGTTACATATCTCTTCTCCCGAGCTGCTTTCAGGATTTTCTCTTTATCTCTGAGACTCGTAAGTTTTACTATTAGATGTCGGGGTGTTGACCTATTTTTATTGATTTTGAGGGGGGGGGTTCTCTGTGCCTCCTGGATTTTGATGCCTGTTTCCTTCCCCAAATTAGGGAAGTTCTCTGCTATAATTTGCTCCATTATACCTTCTTCCCCTCTCTCTCTTTCTTCTTCTTCTGGGATCCTAATTATTCTAATGTTGTTTCGTCTTATGGTATCGCTTATCTCTCGGATTCTGCCCTTGTGATCCAGTAGTTGTTTATCTCTCTTTTTCTCAGCTTCTTTATTTTCCATCATTTGGTCTTCTATATCACTGATTCTCTCTTCTGCCTCATTTATCCTAGCAGTTAGTGCCCCCATATTTGATTGCACCTCATTAATAGCCTTTTTGATTTCTACTTGGTTAGATTTTAGTTCTTTTACTTCTCCAGAAAGGGTTTCTCTAATAACTTCTATGTTATTTTCAAGCCCAGCTAGTGTCTTTAAAGTGATGATTCTGAACTCTAGATCCGACATCGTACTAATGTCCATATTGAGTAGGTCCCTGGCAGTTGGTACTACCTCTTGTTCTTTTTGTTGAGGTGATTTTTTCCGTCTTGTCATTTGCCCAGAGGAGAATAGATTAATAAGAGAACAAAATGCTAACAGGGTAACAACGTCCCCAGAAAATATACTCTAAACAAATCAGAAAAGACCTGAAGCAGTGGGAAAAGAAAGGGAAAGAGAGAAAAAAGGAAGAAAGAAAAAAAAAAAAAAAGAAAAAGATAAAACTCTTGATTTTTTGTAGATATTCTGTATTAAGTTGAGGAAATTCCCCTCTATTCCTGGTTTGCTTAGTTTTTATCATGAATCATTGTTGGATTTTATTAAATGTTTTTTCTGCATCTATTGATGAATTACTGTGACTTTTATTGTTTGTAGCCTATTGAAGAAATAGACTACATTAACTGATTCTATTTCCAGTTTTATAGATATAATTGACATACATCACTGTATAAATTTAAGGTGTAAAGCATAGTGGTTTGACTTATTTGTACTATTGAAATAATACATTAAAACTAATTCATGTATTATTTCAATAGTACATCTGGCCTTGTATACCTGGAATAAATCCCATTTGGTCATGATGGATATACTTTTAATACATTGTTGGTTTCAATTTTTTAATATTTTATTGAGGATTTTTACAACTATGTTCATAAGAAATATTGGTCTATGGTTTTCTTTTATTGTAATGTTGAACTGGTTTTGGTAATAAGATAATGCTGGCCTTATAGAATAGTTAGAAAATAATCTATCTGCTTATATTTTTTGGAAGAGATTATAGAGAATTGGTATAATCTCTTCCTTAAATATTTGGTAGCATTCACCAGGGAAAGCATCTGGGCCTTGTTTTCTTTTTGGAATGTTATTAATTAGTGATTTAATATTTTTAATAGATAGAGTTTTAGTTGGATTATCTATTTCTCCTTTTGTTTGTGTTGTTTTTTATGTTTTGTATATTTGTGTCTTTAAAGAGATTGGTGTAGGGGTGCCTGGGTGGCTCATTCAATTAAATACCTGACTCTTGATTTTGGCTCAGATTAAGATTTCAAGGTCCTGGGATTGAGCCCCACATTGGGGCTCAGCTTGGAGTCTGCTTGTCCCTCTCCCTCTGCTCCTGCCCCTGCTCACGCGTTCCCTCTCCCTCTCTCTCTTCCTATATATAGATATATAGATATATCTACATATATATATATATAAAATAAATAATCTTAAAAAAAAAGAAATTGGTGCATTTACCTATTCATAACATTCCTTGATTATCCTTTTTATGCTCATGGAATTGGTAACTAACGACCCCTTTCATTTCTGATACTAGTAATTTGTGTCTTTTTCTATTCTTAGTTAGCCTGGCTAGGAGTTTATTGATTTTATTGATCTTTTCAGAGAACAAGCTTATATTTTTATTAATTTTCTTTACTGATTTCCTCTTTTCAATTTTATTGATTACTGCTATAATTTTTGTTATTCCTCTTCTTCTACTTGCCTTAAGCTTACATTGCTCTTCTTTTTCTATTTTCTTAAGGTGAAAGTGTGTATTGCTGGTCTTAGATTTTTCCCTTTTTCTAATACATGCTTTCAGTACCATAAATTCTCTGCTAAGTACTGCTTTTGCTGGATCCTAAAATTTATCAGTTTTGTTTTTATTTACATTTATCTCAAAATATTTTTAAGTTTTCTCAACATTTCTTCCTTGACCCATTAATTTCATTTTTTGAATAATTGTAAAGACACTATTAAGAGTTCATTAAATACCAACTACTCAAAGTTCTATATTTTTTGTAGTATAAGAAATTAAATTTTTATTCATTCTGACTTTTATTAGTGTGCATAAAACTGCATCTCATATATTTTTTAAAAATAATTATGTAATGAATCTAAGTCCCTAAGATAAATAATTTGATTTTTGTTTTTGAATAAGCTTCTCAGTAGCTAAGCATATTACTTTTTAAGAGTGATTTAATTATGGACTATCCATGTTAAACAGTGTCCAGCTCATTACAATGTTAGGGCTTGTCTCCTCTTCAATGCTATAACTATATGTATGGCTATATGTATCTATACGACATGTAATGTATATGTATGTATTGCAAAACATGGTTAGGATTAAACAAATGCCTCATTTGACTTAATTTACTCAAATTATTTCTAAATCTTAAAAAAAAAGAAAAAGAAAAAAGCATATTCCCAGTCGTTGTATCACTTAATTTAAATCAGTCTCTGCCTGGGTCTGCTAGCACAATAACTGCTGCTTTCTTCTGCTCACTTTCTTTCCTGCTCTACAAAGTATTTGAAGCCCTACGTTTTGGGTCCACGGTTGTAGTTCCCATTTTTTTCTGGTTTCAGGACCTTGTACTTCCTTCCCTGCTTGTCCTTTTCTCCTTTTGCTGCACTTCAAATTACCTGGGTTTTGAACAATCTTCCTTAATCCTGTTTTCAAGAATTGTCTCCTGGTTCTGCTCTGTTTATCTGACATTTGACCTCTTACTTCTCTTGACCTCATTTATTTGGGGGAGAAAAAGACTCTAAAAAATCATGGCAATTGAAGGGCCGGGGAGGGGATGTCCCTCTTGACATTTCCTTAGTTCTGTCTTGAGTTTATAGTTGAAATAAAAGCATGCAATCTTCATAGAGGTTAAGCATCCACCAAGAAAAAATGACATCCCAGTTATTATGAAATGCTAACTTACAAGTATGTTCCATTACAATAAATTATCTAGCCTTTAAATTAAGAGCTTTTAGAATTTTAACAATGAGAATCATTTCTAGAGAAGAAGAAAAATGTGTTTCTTTCCACAGCATGATTACAAATCATTTCTCCTGCTGTCTAATGCTTTTCAAAATCATAGTGCAGTGAAGAATCCCTCCACTTCCTTTGTTGAAAAGGGAAGGAACTGAAGTCATTAATGGTTCTGATGAAATTAGGAAATTCATACTCACCTAGCCCCAAAGAGAATATGTTAAAAGTTTTAACAGCTTAAAAGTCTTTTTCAACTTCTCTCTGTGTCATTAAGAAAACACATGAGAAATTCCCATATGGAAGGTATGGATTTTTCTTTCCCCTAATCACATAAAGTAGCTTCTTATCTCTCCTGTTCTTTGTGCAGGAGTGAACTGGACTAAACCACAGGCTACTGTCTGTTTCCATGCATTCTGGTCCATCTCTACCTCCGGTTAATTGCCTGTGCTCAAATACGAAGGTAATCAGGTCTTACGCTTCTAGAAATGTGTTGACCCCTTCTCCTAAGTACATATACAGAGCCTTTTGCCAAAGTTTCTAGGCACTTTGTCAAAGATGCACTGTCTGTAATGAAGATGGGGGAGGTCACAAACACTAAGAGCAAAGCCCACAGCTGCTTGGAGAAACATTGCCAAGATAAGAACAGCTTTGAAGGATAAACTGGGAGATTATGTTAGCAAGCATGGCTAAGGCTTCTGGAGGGCTGGGGGAGGCTGCATTTCCATATAACATTGTATTACAAGTCTTAGAGTTTTATTCTTTTTTAAATGAAGTGTTTATGTTCCTGGGAACACCAAACAAAACTTTTCTTTCGAAAGAATAATATTTCATTAAAAGTGCTTAGGCTTTGGGGTAAACATATTTTAGGACCTAAGAAAATCAAGGACAATGATTTCCACAAATATCTTCTCTATTACCAGTGAATGCTTAGATGGGTTCTGTATAGTCACACCATTGCCTTTTCTGAAAATATTTTCTGAAGGAATGGATAACCTTTAGGCCAGGAATCCACTCTGTGGCAGATGATTTCAAATAAGATCTATTTTTTCTTCTCTGTCATAGTTATATTTCATTTGTTTGAAATAGTTTCTTTCCCTGATTTATGTTGTCCTAGGTTAAAGTATTTCTTAAATTTTTAGTTTTCTTTATGCTGTATTTTCCCCTTTGTCTTTGAGCACTGCTTATAAAAATTAAATTTCAGAAGCTGATATAGACACTGGTAATATGTGGAATTCATACATATTTATTCATACATATTTATCTATACATATTCATAATGTTTATTATCCCATAATATATGGAATTTAAATGAATATCTAAATTCTAAACTTCAGATTTCGTGGCAGTCTGTATGATTTTCTTTTTGCAATCTTGCCTTCTCAATTATATCTTTTATTGAACTAACGTTAAAATCAGTTTCCTTCCTGAAGAATACATACTAGGAAATACATACAAATAAGGCAGCATAAAGCAATACCTACACATAGTAGGAGGTAACTCTATACTGGCTGAATGAGTGAATGAAGGGATATTGCTGAATGAAGCCCTTTAGAAACTCAGTTAAAAAATGTTTTATCAGAAGACAAAAGCAGAGGGAGACTTTTTTTTTTTGGTTTTATTTATTTATTAGAGAGAGAATGAGAGAGAGCACATGAGAGGGGGGAGGGTCAGAGGGAGAAGCAGACTCCCTGCCGAGCAGGGAGCCCGATGCGGGACTCGATCCAGGGACTCCAGGATCATGACCTGAGCCGAAGGCAGTCGCTTAACCAACTGAGACACCCAGGCGCCCCCATAAGAGACTCTTAACTATAGGAAACAAACTGGGGGTTGCTGGAGGGGAGGCGAGGTGGGAGGATGAGGTAACTGGGTGATGGGTATTAAGGAGGGCACATGATGTAATGAGCACTGAGCATTATATAAGACTGATGAATCACTGAACTCTACCTTTGAAACTAATAATACACTATATGCTAATTAATTGAATTTAAATTTTAAAAAGTTTTATCAAATATCAATGAGAACATAATATATTTAATGGAGGTAATGGAGAATATATCATAATTTTTAATTTTTCATTATCACAGCATATTACTATTTATATTTCCAATGTAATAATTAAATATGTGTGTGTATATATATATTGTTTTAACTTGTTTTTAAAGCATAATGTTATTAATGTTTAGTTAATATTGAATTTACCTAGATAATATATAAGAAAATAGGACTACAGTTTTTAACAGTGCATATGGTATTATTAGTCTCTACCAAAAGAATTTTTAAGCTTTGGTTCTAAGTCAGTTGTATTCAGCTGAAATGCTCTTTGATAACAGTCTGAACAGCTGTTGAATCAGGACACAAAAAGGATGAGAGGCTACTTTTGATCCCAGGTTTAATACTTAATTTTTTTTCTTACCAAAATACATTTGTCAGAAATTTTTCTTTCTAGCTGAATATTTGTAACAGTTACTCCTGGCTATTTTGAGAGTGATACCATTTTAACATCTTTATGCCATGTAGTATAGGATATTTTTATAGCATCTGGAAAGACTTGATTGATACACTCAGGATATGAGAAAGGCTAATTTGAGAATTGTCAGCAGGAAAAAGAGGTTACAGATGTTGGGCAGGAAAATATCATAAATGTCCACTTCTACTATTATTCAGCTGATGCTTTATGAATTACATAACCATTTCTCTACACTTGAATCTTTGAGCATTTAGCTCCAATAGGCATTTTTCTCTAAAATTAATTTTTAAGAATGAAATTATTAGGCCCAAATATATTAGTATTTTTTAATAACCCATTTTTTATGTTTTTCAAAATGGTTGTACTGATGTACAGTGCTAACTGGGCTTACACTATGTGATAGTAAAGTAACAGTTTCTCGGGGGGAGTTATAGAAAAAAAATTAATGTTGTCTAAGGTTATACACCAACTGGAATTCAGAGTACAGTGCACAGATACATAATACTATGTTCCTCAAAAAACTTTAAAACATTAATTTCAGAAATCTGCCTTGTGCTTGGTTGGCAAGTGTGTCATTTATTTATTTATACCCTACCTCATTCCAGAACATATTTCAAGATGACTAAATACTAACAATGACCCAGAACAAACTTGACAAAGCTGAGTGGAATATACATCAAATTTCTTTCCAAGAGAAAGGGAGTGGAGGAAGCAAAAGCCACTTAAAAGTCCTTTAATTCCAATTTCTATGTGGAGCTTGATCCTCCTTAAAGCTGAAATAAAGGCAGAATTAGTCTCCTGGTGTTAACTTTTATATCCCTTTTGGAAAGCAGTTTGGCAACTACACCCTGAGCCATAAAAATGTGCCCACTCTAATTCACAAATTTAACTTCTAAGAACCCTAAAAAATAAATTATAAATATGAGAACAATAAATTTTATGCATTAAATGTTCACTACAGTATTGTTTATAATAGTCAAAACCTGGAAACAATCTAAATTTTCATCCAAAAAGGAAAAGAATTATATCTATTTGTTAGGATAGCAATTTGGGTATTAAAATATGGTTATTAATCATTGCAAAAATTAATATAATGTTAAGTGAAAAGGCAGAATATAAAATACCATGTGTGACTATAATTATGTTAAAAGAGAAAAGGATCATGGCCTAAAGAAAAAAAAATGAAGTAAAAGAGACTAAAATGTTCAGTTACTGTACTAACATGAGGGGAACTATGGATATATTTTTATATTTGTTTTTATTTACTAAAATTTTATTATGGACTTATATTACTTCCAAATAAATTATGTCAGGAATAATTAAGCCCCTTTATCCGAATAATCTCATTTTTATGTTCTGATGCAATATTAAGAAACAGGAAAAAGTGCTGTCAAGAAGTTACCATCTGGGGCGCCTGGGTGGCTCAGTTGGTTATGCGACTGCTTTCGGCTCAGGTCATGATCCTGGAGTCCCTGGATCGAGTCCCGCATCCCTCTGACCCTCCCCCCTCTCATGTGCTCTCTCTCTCTCATTCTCTCTGTCTCAAATAAATAAATAAAATCTTTAAAAAAAAAAAGAAGTTACCATCTGGTAAGTGTTTGCGATGTGCCATGGCCTATATTAGCCCTCAGCAGGACTGAAGTAGTTTGCCATGGGAAGACTTCTGAGATTAAAGAGAGGAACAAGCTTATGAGCAAGGGACATAGTGGAAGCTTATAGGGTTTGAGAATTTGGGAAGAGCCAACAGCCTAAAGCTGAAAATCAAAATGGGGCATAACTTAGGCAATCTTGTGTAAGGATGCCCTAAGGAACCAAGAAGATTCTACATGTATGGAACCAATGATTGTCAGAGGGGATGTGCATACCATAATCTATGCTAGTTTATGCCAAAATTCCACTCCAGCAAAATATAAACAGTCATTGAAATCTGTCTCTACTCTCTCTTATAGATGAGAAATGGAAACAAATGGAAACATAGTAGATGATGGCCCTACCAAGTTGGAATGAAATCACAAAGGATTCTCTTTGAACATGGCAAGAGAGGTCTCATTTTTTTTTTTTTTTTTTGGAAACTTCTGTTTGTCAAAACTTGTGTTCAGTGCTTCATCTATGCTAGTTTATGTAATTCACACAAAACTCTATGAGGTAGGTGATATCATTCTCATTTTACAGAGAAAAGACCTGGATTCCAGAGAAGTCACATATTTTGCCTAGGGGGCACACATCTGGTGGTAGAATTAGGATTTGAACCCAGGTCTGCAAAGGCCAAGTACTTTCTATTATTTCTAGTGGATCTAACAGTGAAATGACCCAGTAGCTTAAGTCCAGTGAATTGTTATTATACTTCCACCCCAAGGCATAGGGCAGAAAAGGTGAAATTCTCTATTTCACTTTCTCTGGAAAGCAATTGAGTTATAACCTGCTAACCTGTAAGTGTTAATATAAAGACCACATTCACCCAACTACATTCAGGATAATTGGAATATGTCTACGTCCAGAGTCAGACAGGCATCTGTAGAGAAAATCTTAGATGTTGCCTCCAGTCTTGCGAAATTCAGAGATACACTGACTCATGTTGACAAAAGTCCAGGTTTCTAGAGCTCATCTGTCCAAATTCAGTCCAAACCAACCCAAACCAAACTGTGTAAACCAAACCAAAACAAAATAGCTCTTACAAACAGCTGGTGACATTTTTATGCAATGTAGTAGTGCAGAGTATATGGTCAAACAATGAAATAGTTACTGACCATTTACATACATAGTTGTATTTATGCAGAAGAAAAATATCACACACCAGATACATGTGCTTGTGAATATGTAAGTTCCATATAGTCTTTTTATTTATTACCTGGCATTTTTATCTTTATTATAGATTTTGAAGTCAAAAATGATCTCCTTTTCCTAAAATTATACCACTTCATAATCGATTTCTGCTTTACTCTAAAAGACTTGTTTCAACCTCACAATATTTATTGCCCTTAGCTCTTTTTCTAAATTCCCTATTGAAGTCATGTATTTTTAAAATGCTAACCTAGGGCGCCTGGGTGGCTCAGTTGTTAAGCGTCTGCCTTTGGCTCAGGTCATGATCCCGGGGTCCTGGGATGGAGCCCACATCAGGCTCCCTGCTCAGCAGGAAGTCTGCTTCTCCCTCTCCCACTCCTGCTTGTGTTCCCTCCCTCACTGGCTCTCTCTGTCAAATAAATAAATAAAATCTAAAAAAAAAAGAAAGATTGGGCGCCTGGGTGGCTCAGTCGTTAAGCGTCTGCCTTCGGCTCAGGTCATGATCCCAGGGTCCTGGGATCGAGTCCCACATCGGGCTCCCTGCTCGGCGGGAAGCCTGCTTCTCCCTCTCCCACTCCCCCTGCTTGTGTTCCTGCTCTTGCTATCTCTCTCTCTGTCAAATAAATAAATAAAATCTTTAAAAAAAAAATTTAAAAAATTAAAAATTAAAAAAAAAATTAAAAAAAAAAAAAGATTAAACTGCTAACCAAGTCCTGCCTTGTTATTGGTAGATCCACTGAATATTTTCACTTTTTTTAAATTTTATTTTATTATGTTATGTTAATTACCATACGTTACATCATTAGTTTTAGATGTAGTGTTCCATGATTCATTGTTTGTGTATAACACCCAGTGCTCCATTCAGTACGTGCCCTCTTTAATACCCATCACCAGGCTAACCCATCCCCCCACCCCCCGCCCCTCTAGAACCCTTAGTTTGTTTCTCAGAGTCCATAGTGTCTCATGGTTCGTCTCCCCCTCTGATTCCGCCCCCCGCCACTTTTCCCTTTCTACTATTTTTTTTTTTTAACATATAATGTATTATTGTGTCAGAGGTACAGGTCTGTGATTCATCAGTCTTACACAATTCACAGTGCTCACCATAGCACATACCTTCCCCAGTGTCTATCACCCAGCCACCCCATCCTTCCCATCCCCCACCACTCCAGCAACCCTCAGTTTGTTTCCTGAGATTAAGAATTCCTATCAGTGAGATCATATGATGCATGTCTTTCTCTGATTGACTTATTTCGCTTAGCATAATACCCTCTAGTTCCATCCACGTTGTTGCAAATGGCAAGATTTCGTTTTTTGATGGCTGCATAATATTCCATTGTGTGTGTGTGTGTGTGTGTGTATATATATATACACACACACACACACACACACACACACACCACATCTTTATCCATTCATCTGTTGATGGACATCTTGGCTCTTTCCATAGTTTGGCTATTGTGGACATTGCTGCTATAAACATTGGGTGCTCGTACCCCTTCAGATCACTACATTTGTATCTTTGGGGTAAATACCCAGTAGTGCAATTGCTGGGTCATACGGTAGCTCTATTTACAACTTTTTGAGGAACCTCCATACTGTTTTCCAGAGTGGCCGCACCAGCTTGCATTACCACCAACAGTGTATGAGGGTTCCCCTTTCTCTGCATCCCCACCAACATCTGTCATTTCCTGACTTGTTAATTTTAGCCATTCTGACTGGTGTGAGGTGGTATCTCATTGAGGTTTTGATTTGGATTTCCCTGATGCCGAGTGATGTTCAGCACTTTTTCATGTGTAGGAAATTTGAATTGACCTAAGAGTTGGTTAGTTTTCGGAAAGCAACAAAATCTAATAAAAGCTTGATTAGGGCAATTTAGGTCACTCTTCTATTACTGAAAGGTAATCACTTTTAATAGACTTACTGAAGTAAAACAGCTGAGAAAGCCTCTCTTCCTGCCTGAAGACCATTAACAGCTGACTTCCTTAAAATGTGATCATCACACCTGAAACTATCTATTTTAGTCATAATTGAAATGTGTGACAGGAAAGAATTTAGAAGAGGGAAAAAGCGTGTGTTATTATTAAGCTTCTCTGTGTTGAAACCTCAAGATTCTACTTAGTATCCAGCATGTTGAGGAAGATTATAACCTCCCCTCATTTTTTTTGCCACTCCCTTCCCTTCTGCTGGTTCTACTGCCCACTCTCAACAATGAAATACAAATGACTATTCATTTACTCATTCATGCATTTGTTCATTCAAGAAGTGTTTATTGAGTGCCTTCTTTGAACCAGGCTAAGTACAATATGCCTTGGATACACAGTTAATAAAAAGGACATGGTCCATCTCTTCATGGAATTTCTAGTTTTCTAAGAGAAGCAGATAATAAATGAGAAAATTAGTATTGGAGGGGGTCATTATGAGGATGTGACCACAGGTTGACCCACAAGCTGGACTTGGGCAATTGGAAGCTCCTCACCCCCTCCCCTGTCCTTGAAATGTATATTCTACCCACCATTCCTACAGTGGAAACCATTTTCGAGGATGTAGTCTTGAGAGAGCAATGTGTTGTTGAGACCATCTGGGCAGTGTACATGACTGAACCTACTTAAGTCCTCGTATAAACTTTTTTTTTTTTTTAAAGATTTTTTATTTATTTGACAGAGAGAGACACAGCGAGAGAGGGAACACAAGCGGGGGGAGCGGGAGAGGGAGAAGCAGGCTTCCCGCGGAGCAGGGAGCCCGATGCGGGGCTCGATCCCAGGACCCTGGGATCATGACCTGGGCCGAAGGCAGACGCTTAACGACTGAGCCACCCAGGCGCCTCCTCGTATAAACTTTTAAGATTATGGCAGTTGGGTGCAGAGATCTACTGGTCTTGTGAATGCCCAAGACAAACCTTGTATGTAAATTCCCTTGCTTATTAAAAGTGCCACCTACCTAATCTGGAGGGTCTGCTTCTTTCTTCAGTGTCTCCTTGCCCTTTATATGTAGGGGCCAGTTTCAGATTTCACCAGGGAAGCTCCTGAGGTTTTGAACCAAAAAGTATTGCAAGTAAATATGCTAAGTCTGTATTTTTTATGAATAATAAATATAAGAGGTTATTTTAAAAATTGACTTTATTGGTGCATAGTTAATATGCAATAAAATGCATCCATTATTTTAATTGTATGGGTTTGATGAGTTTTGATAATGGCTAGTCTAATCAAGATATAGAGTATTTTCATAATCCCAGAAAGTTCTCTTGAACTCTCTATAGTTAGTACTTTCCTCTTCAATCCCAAGCACCCCAAGCAACTGCTGCCTTGCCTTCTACTAGTTGATATTAGTTTTGCCTGTTATAGAATTTCATATAAATGAAAACCTATATACTATTCCTTTGTGTCTGGCTTCTTTCACTCAGAATATTTTTGAGATTTATCCATGTTGTTGCATGGCTCAGTAATTTGTTCCTTTGTGTTGTGGAATAATAAACTGGTTTAGGTATATACTATAATTTGTTTATCTAATTGTTAATTAACACTTCAATTATTTTCAATTTCCAAAGCTGCTATGACCATTTGTATACAAGTCTTTGTGTGGGTCTATGTTTTCTTTTCTCTTAATATGTGAAAGTGGAATTGCTGAGCCAAATGGTAGGAGTATGTTTCATTTTAGCAGAAACTGACAAACTGTCTTCCAAAGTGACTATACCATTCTGTCCTCCCACCAGCAATATGTAAGAGTTGGCTCTGTTGTTTCACGTCATTGTCAGCACTTGGTGATGCCATCTTTTTAATTTTAGCCATTCTAGTAAGTGTGGAGTATCCTGTTCGGTTTTAATTTAAATTTTCTATTGACAGATGATGTGAAGAACATTGCTTGTGCTTGTTGGCCACTTACATCTTTTGTGAAGGGAATGTGTAAACCTTTTGACCACTTTTAATTAGTTGTTTGCTTCCTTGTTATTGAATTGTAAGAAGTTCTTTAAACAATTTGGATATAAATCATTTGTCACATGCATGTATTGCAAGTATTCCCGCTGCCCCAAGTCATTAGCTGTATTTTTATTTATGTAATGGTAATTCTTTTATGAGAAAAACATTTACTTTTGATGAAGTCCAATTGATGACTTTTGTTTTTTTAAGATTCATGCTTTTTTTGTATCCTATCTGAAAAACAGTTGCCTAGTACAAGGTTGCAGAGATTTTCTCCTATCTTCTCTTCAAGAAGTTTCATAACTTTAGCTTTTACATTTAGATTTATGATCCATTTTGAATAAATTTTTGTGTGTAGTGTGAGGTAAAGGTCAAGGATAATTTTTTTTGCCATATGGATATCCAGTTGTCCATTCTAGAATAATTTGTTGAAAATACTAACTTTTCCTCATTGAGTTACTTTCACATCTTTGCTGAAAATTAACAGAGCATTTAAAAGTGGGTTTCTTGGGGCGCCTGGGTGGCTCAGTTGGTTAAGTGACTGCCTTCGGCTCAGGTCATGATCCTGGAGTCCCCAGATCAAGTCCCGCATTGGGCTCCCTGCTCAGGGAGTCTGCTTCTCCCTCTCCCGCTCCCCCCCTCTTGTGCTCTCTCTCTCACTCTCTCTCTCAAATAAATAAATAAAATCTTTAAAAAAAAAAAAAGTGGGTTTCTTTGGGCCTATTTTGTTCCATTAAATGATTTGTTTATTCTTATGCCAATACCACATTGTCTTGATCACTGTAGTTTTATAGGAGTCTTAAAATCAGATAGTTTCTCCAACTTCCTTCTTTTAAAAGAAAATTCTCCAGGGTTTTTCTTTTAAAAAAATATTTTGGCTATTTCAGGTCCTTTATATTCTATAAAATTTTACAATAAGTTATTCAATTTCTATTCTTAAAAAAGACTTCTAGGATTTTGATTAGAAATGCATTTAATTTATAGGTCAATTTGGGGAGAATTGACTTTAAAAATATTGAGTTTTCCAATTTATAAACATAGTAAATCTTCTTTCACTTTTCTCTACAATGTTTGTAGTTTTTAATGTACACACCTTGCATATATTTTGTTTTTCAAGATATTGTAATTGGTATTGCATATATCCCACAACTTTGTTAACAGGTTATTTTAATATTTATCAGACACCAAATAGTTTGCAGGTTTATAGTATCATGGTACATTTGAATATCATATATGAGTCTGGGTGCTTTATTGTTATTTAATAAGCCTACCATCTCAAAGGTGCAGAAATTAAACACATTTCCACTGTTGACATTATACAGATGGAATAAAATTAATTATGTTTTATGATATTTCATTTACTTGTTTGGGCTGGTTATTTCAAAATTTTTTCTATAAATTTTTTTAAAGATTTTATTTATTTATTTGACAGAGAGAGAGACAGTGAGAGAGGGCACACAAGCAGGGGGAGTGGGAGAGGGAGAAGCAGGCCTCCCGCTGAGCAGGGAGCCTGAGGTGATGCAGGGCTCGATCCCAGGACTCTGGGATCATGACCTGAGCTGAAGGCAGACACCTAACGACTGAGCCACCCAGGCGCCCTAATTTTTTGACAGTGAATCCCACTCTATTAGTAAAACCTTTTGAACACATCCTTACATATATATATATTGGAAAACATTTATACATTATATATGCAAAATTCTATACTGATTTATTATATAAATGACATAAGACAGACATTTTAAAAGGTCAAAATAAAGAGTATACCATATTTTTAAATGTATTATTAGTAGTGATGGTTTTATATTATCATTGGCTGATTTCTTAAAACATGAAATACATGTAGAAAAATTTTCTTTGTTAACTGTGGATTGAAATGCATTGCTTAGTCTTGATCAGTTAAATTTTTTTGGCTGACTTTATGTTAGGTTGGGTTAGGGTGTCCTCATCTTTAATCTTGTATTTTAAACAATGATGAACAGCTGTTCTAGGAGTAGGAGGTGTGTCTTCTCTGCTATTTTTTTTTTTTAAGATTTATTTATTTGAGAGAGAGACAGAGAGAGAGTGTGGGAGGGAGGAGCAGAGGGAGAGGGAGAAACAGTCTTAGGCAAACTCCATGCTAAGCATGGAGCCCAACACCAGGCCTGATCTCACCACCCAGAGATCACGACCTGAGCTGAAACCAAGGGTCAGACACTTGACGGACTGCGCCACCCAGGTGCCCCTCTGCTATTCTTTTTGTAGTTTGCTTGTGCTTGTGTAAGTAGCAACAGTCTCAATTTATAATTTATTTGCTGGAATCTTTTTAAGCCAATTGTCCATTTTGTAAAGTTAGGCTTAGTTAAATCTAAATAATTTAATCTGCAAATACAGTAAACCTACTTAAAGTACAAGCTGGAAGTCAACAAGTGAATGAAGGACTATGCTGCAGAATTCCCTCCCATCCTTTCATAGGATCCCTTGCTTATGAACTTTACATTAGGTTACCTGACAAACACAGCAAGTGATAATACCAGTTCAGGTGTATATTACTAATTAGTTAACCTTAACTTCTTAATTATTTCAATTAAAGTAAGCATAAGTATAAATTGTAATTTTTTCCCTATTCGTCAGTGGATCACCCTGGCATCCTCTGGTGTAAGCATCTCCCTCCTTTTGGGAGAACAGTGGTTTAAGCTGTGTTGCTACCAAGTACACGTCATTGCATGTGATTTCTCTGTCAGCGAACATGTTTCACACAAGAATTAAATAAAAAATAAAAATAAAATAAAACAACATCCTCTGTTCTACAGCAATCTGTCTTAGCCAACTGAATCATGCTATATCCTATTGGTCATAAAATAAGAATGAATTTGGATGCTCTTTGCAATCCTACAAGTTTGGGAATAACAATGTAAAACATGTATGTTTCTGAGGTCACATAAAACTTCAGTGCTTTCTGATTCTACAAATTATTTTACTGGGAAACTTTGGTAAAGCACAAACTTATTTAAAGGTATCCAGTTATATCCTAAGTATTTTGTGTTTTGTGTGTATAAATGTATATATATCCACATCCTCCTGTCCCATTCTACCTTTATGGTGTTCTATACAATTTTTGTGGTAGAAAATTCAGAACAATTACAGGGCGTGGTTCCTGGTTTCAGTGTCCTTCCCATCTTCATGGCAAGCTGAGAGGTTTATGAGTGAGGTAACTATAGAACAACAAAGGACAGAATATAAGTAGTGTCCAAACAGCTTCTCATTCCTGCATCAAAACTAAACGCAAAACCCTCCTAAGTACGATGAAAGAGGAGTTTAGGATGAAAATATCCTGGTGAGAAGCACAAGGGCCCATCCTTGTGCTTCTGCATACATCCCTCCAATGTATGTCTCTGCCCATACATTGGAAGATTGGGTTTTGTTTTAATGCAGACTAATATTCCATGAGTGTGACAACACAGAACAGGAGTACTATGTGAGATCAGGGAAGGGAGAGATGAGTATGGAGCGAAACCAACCATGGAATTAGAAGAGGAGAGATGCTAAACAATGCTAATTTTCCTCATGCTCTACCATTCTTATTTTAACTGGATCTTTTTTGATGCTGAGCAATCTTCTCATTAATTTGTTGATTCTCTTGAATAGGGATTGGCAAGCTATGGCCTACAGGCCAAATACAGCATGCCACATGTTTTTTGTAGGTTCCAAGAGCTAAGAAAAATAATAATTCATGTTTGCAATAATAATTCATGTTTGCAAAAATAATGTGAAATTGAAATTTCGGCTTCCACAAATAAAGTTTTATTGGAACACAGTCACACTCATTTGTCTACATATCGTCTATAGCCACTTTCACTGCAGAACTGAGTAGTTGTAACAGAGACTTTGTGGTACACCAATCCTAAAATATTTACAGTTTGGGCCTCTACATATACAGTTAGCCATCCATATTTTAGATAGTTGCCTGACCTTTCTGGCTTACACAAATGTTATTTTCTTGGAGGAGACAGGAAGAGAACTAATATTTATAGGGTCTTCATTTGCTAAGTAAAGTCACCCATTTACTAACAACCCAGGTAGGTAGACATTAACACTCCATTTCAGAGATTAAGGAACTGAGGTTCAGAGAATCTAAACAGTTTAAAAGATTGTGTAGACTATATGTTAACTAACTAGAATTTACATAAAGATTTGGAAGAAAAAAAAAGGAAAAGGAAAATGAAAGAAAAGCACTTTGTAAACTGCAAAAAAAAAAAAAAAAAGATTCTGTAGGTAGTTGATTTTGGAGCCAGGCCTCAAATAAATGCTTTACTGTATCATGTTACTATGTCATTACTCCTCTTTGCCTAAGAAAGTAGATTTGTTATGCCAATTCAAAAGCAAAGAGGAAAAGAATTGCAGGCTTGTGGGGAGTTAGCCATTCAATGAGTAATTGGTCACCAGTGTTGGAACCTGGTATACCAACGAATATCTCAGAAAGACTGACTCTGAGCCTATGGCAGGAAGGTAGCCTTGGGTACTTTTCAATGGTAAGTGGATACTTTCCCAATAGACTCTTTCTCCTAAGGATAAAAACTCTTATCAGTAAGACCAAAATAATTTATAAGAAAGTATCTTTCTATACTATTTGAATAAATCTTTATTACATGAAAGAATATGAACCTTAAGCTGTATTCAACAAATCTTCCTGATTTTCCAATGAGTGATTAAAGCAGCTCAGTTTAAGTCACTCTCTGTTTTCTTTTTTAATACCTGCTGATAGTATAGCAGCAGCTGCAACAGTAGGAATCTATTGAAACAAATTATATTTCTCATCGATTGATCTCCAAAGGCATGCTTCCTAGTTTTAGAAAATTCACTGAAAATTTTATAGTGCTTTAAATGAAGGGAGATAAAACACAAAGAATGGGATTATATCTTTACGTGGTGGCTGAACCAAACTGCAATATAGCTTAAATATTAATTTTAACTCTCTCTCTGATTGATCCAAATCATCACAGCCAAATAGATAATCAGGCAAATGAACTAATACTTAAGTTACTAAAAATAAATGTTGGCCATATTGTAACCTATTCTTTTTTTGCAAGTTGCTATGATCCAAGTTTCATTTGGAAGAAATAAAATGTCTCTCTGTATTGCTGTCAATAGATTCCTTATCCCTACCGTTATTTTTCTCAAATTGGTTTTAGGTCAACTTTCTCTCACTATATTGCTTTTTCTACCCAGAAAAAAAAATGTGTACGTGCTTATTATCTTCTGTTTATTTGCTTTAGTCCTGTTCTGTTCCCATGCCTCCTTACAGGCAACCCAAAGTGCCCCACCCCCCATGCCATTGTATCGTGCCTTAGGAAGCTAACTGTGATGGAAGTTGCCACATTGACAGGACTGTGGTGCATCTAGAAATCAGGACAAAAGCCATAATTCCAGGCACACTAAGAGGAAGTTGCTCAAGATCAGATGGTAACAGATGGCAGAGTGGACACTAAAGATGGAAGGTTTAAGGATGGAGGGTTATTTTTTGTATAGGGTCACCAAAGAGAAGCTCTGACAAAGATAGGTCTTCTCTTCCATTTAGTAATATCTAAAGAAGCCAAATGGAAACAACAAACAACACAATGAAAAGCCAACACTAAGTGAACATATTGATAATTGTGCTCTTTTAACACAGTAAAATTTCCTACGTCCATTAAAATGGTAATTATAAGTCCATGCTCAATAGATGATCAAACTGAATTGGACAACATATATGGGATGGTGTAAGTAAAAATAGCAGATTTCAAAGTAGAGTTCTTGGATTACAAGAATGCTACTAAGCTGGATAATTTAGCCAGAGAGGGAGAGAGAAAGAGAGAAGCAGGGGGTTGGGGAGGATTGAGAGAGAGAGAGAGACAGAAAAGATAAGGAAAGATAAAAATAGGGTTTCAAAAGACAGGAAAAAGGACATTTCCAGTGATCTGGAAATCAGAAACTAACATTCAGTGCTGGGGAGAGCAGACAACAAATACTTTGAACAAAGAGGCTATGAATGAATGAATATATTCTACTTTTATGAAGGTTGGGAGGTATACCTAGAGAACTTCATTACGCTATAACTAGTCTTTTTTTTTTTTTTTAAATACCATTTGCAGGGAGCTTTCTCATCATCATTTTACTAGTTGGGAAGATATATGAATAATATATTTTAAATCACTTAAAAAATGTTACCTCAGATATAAACTGCCACAAAGCGTGCTTGTCGAGAGACGAAATGATTGATTAGAGTCCAATAAGTTGGAACAAAGGCCCAAAGGGGCTGCATGGCCAGGCACTGGCAAGAAGTGCGGGCGCTGAGGTGAAGCCCTGAGTCTGTCTGGGTGGATTCTTGGTTTTATTCTCGTATAGTAGAATGTAAAGTATGTGGATGCAAGGAGGGAAAAACAACCCAAGAAAGTAATCACATGAGGGACTGCAGGAAACTGTATACGTGCCTATTAGCGCAGATCCTAGTGAGGCATATCCAAGGGGCTTCAGGGGATGGGAGAACTGAGGTCAGCAGGCCTATCTTGTCCACCATCATTGCTGTTTGCAGCATGTACCGATGGTGGGAATGCCACAGGCATAAAGCTGTTGCCATTTGCGCGTGTTCCTCTTCTTACTGTCTACAATCTTTTACCCACTGAAGTCCTGCTCTCTCTCCCACAATAAACACCATTCTTCACATCTTACCTTCATAAACCTGGAAGTTGAAAAGTGATCTTTGAGTCATATCAGATTCAGTGATTGCAGTTTTTCAATGAAAAACAAAATGGCACCAGTAGAAATGGAAAGTCACAGCTACTTAAAAAGTGAAACACAAGGATTCCAAAGACTAAAACGTTTTCTTCTCTTATTTTTTACATGTATAAAGTTGCTGTCAAGCCTGTTAAAATTTACAAAGTTTCAACTTTGTTTTTGGACTTTACCATGCTTTTGTAATTTTATAGAACTATGCAATGTGACAATTGAAAATAAAAATATATACTTGAGGCATAGAATGTTTTAGGGGTATTAGCACTCTTTGAATAGAAATTAAAGTGTGGGGGCGCCTGGGTGGCTCAGTTGTTAAGTGTCTGCCTTCGGCTCAGGTCATGATCCCAGGGTCCTGGGATCGGGCCCCGCGTCGGGCTCCCTGCTCAGCGGGGAAGACTGCTTCTCCCTCTCTCACTCCCCCTGCTTGTGTTCCCTCTCTCGCTGTCTCTCTCTCTGTCAAATAAATAAATAAAATCTTAAAAAAAAAAAATAAAATAAAAAAATAAAAAATAAATAAATAAATAAATAAATAAATAAATAAAAGAAATTAAAGTGTGTTTTCCCTTATAATAAAACATCTGGGTTGCAGGCAAATCGGACTATTGCTGATTATTAGGATAAACTATAAAAATAAGAGTTTATTTTGGAGATTTTCATTCTTCTGCTCAAATCAGATTGGTGGCTCTCTAAGTCTGCTATCAAACTGCCATCCTGGGATATTTTCCCATTACCTTGGATATCGAATGGTCTCTTTCCTTATTCAATTCCCTGTTTCCTTGGTCCCACATCCTCCTTTTACTTGGTGTACTTTCTGGGTTTATATTTGGATATAAAACAATCAAATCATCCCAAATAAAACAGGTTCAAGTTTGAGATATTTTAAATGTTTAATAATAATCGATATTTAAAATCAATCTTTAAAATGATTACTAGATTTACCGTACATTAATTTGGTTAATGTGAGTGACCCACACACCACAGATTCCATTTCTCATGCTTTTGATTGTTGGTTCTAGGTTAATGACGGAAATTTTCCTTTCTTTTTCATCTTTATTTTGCAGTTCATTTTGTAAATTTCCTTGCCCTTTTTCAGTGATACTAGTTACAGTCACTCATGCAATACTAAGGTTACCAGAGTTCTTTTCCTTGTCTCTTAATTTCCCTATAGGAGTATAAGAATAAATCCACCCTAAACAAAAAGCCCAAGATTCTTAACAATTACATGATTTTTATTTTTTCTTCTCATTTTCTTTTCGAAGATTTCTGTATTTATTTTAGATGGGGGGGTTGGAGGGGCAGAGGGAGAGGGAGAGAGAATCTTTTTTTTTTTTAAAAAGATTTTATATATTTATTTGAGAGAGAGAGAATGAAAGACAGAGAGCATGAGAGGGAGGAGGGTCAGAGGGAGAAGCAGACTCCCCGCTGAGCAGGGAGCCCGATGCAGGACTCGATCCCGGGACTCCAGGATCGTGACCTGAGCTGAAGGCAGTCGCTTAACCAACTGAGCCACCCAGGCGCCCCGAGAGAGAATCTTGAGCAGATTCCACGCTGAGCATGGAGCCCAATGCGGGGCTCAATCCCACGACCCTGAGATCACAACCTGAGCCGAAACCAAAACTCCAGTGCTTAACTGACTCCATCACCCAGGTACTCCTCTTTTCTTTATATCTTTAAGTAACTTACAAATTCTGGCTCTTCTTTCTTTATAACATCTACAGAAACTTACTCCTCCCTTGTTTTTTTTTTTTTTTTCTTTCCCTCAGGGGTGTGTTGGATGAGTACATTTTGAGACAGAAACTTGGTAATTAATTCCTGGAAATAGCCTGATTCATATTCATATAAAAGAGTAAATGTACAAAGTTGACAATTATTGATAATCTTCTCTTCAAGTATGGTCCCTTAGTCCATGTAGATGACCAGGCTATTCAAACTTAGGTGATTGATTTAATCATTCTGTGGGCTGTTTGTTTTCTCCAAACATTCAGCAAACATAAAGGAATAAGCAATTGCTTGGCTGAGTTGGAATCATCTTAAATACACATTTAACTATTATTATTTTTAATAGAATCTTTATTCTACTTTCAGAGGTAGCTGCTGCCAATACTGTTTAAATATTGTGAAGTATTGTAGGCTTAATCCACATACTTCCTTTTAACAAAGAACCAAGAATTTTAGACGTGTGATGGAGGGAACTGAATAAGAATGCTGGTATTTTTTTGTGTAGCTTTTATGTATAGACCATTATGGTAGGACCTTTCTTATTTTGCACCTACTAGAATGGGAACTATGTGGACGCAAATTTTGTTTTGTTAACTACTGTATCTTAGGTGCTTTGGATAGTGCCTGACACAGAATGGGTTCTGAATGAAAGACTGTTTAATCCTGATGACAGCCATTTGTGTGATGTTATCAGAAAGTTTAAGTTGTTTGCTTTCATTCTCATAGCTAATAGTAATAATTAATAAGTATGATTCAAATTCACATCCATACGACTCCAAGTTTATGCTTTTAAAAATTAAACTGGACTTAATTGAAAACTTTTCCTGTTTAGAATCGTGCCTTTCACATGGTAATCACGAAACACAGGAAAATGTTGAATGTGTGCAAAAGTGAAAAAAATAAAAGTTAAGGGGCCCTTATGTAACTTCAAGTACTTTTTTTGTTTTTGTTTTTGTTTTTTCAAGTACTTCATTAGTTTTCCTCAGGATTATATCTTTTGCCATGGCTTGACATAGAACTTAATGCTTGTTTTAAAATTTTCTCTAAACACAATCTACCCTATTGTCTTTTTTGTGAGTCTTAGGAGAGTTGCCAAAGGGTGTGGTTTTCAGTGGTTAAGTTTTCAGAAATCATTCATGTTGTTTACTTCAGCTCTCATTGTAATTAAACAATGATCTGCTTTAGACATTATCACTTGACAAGCACTATTGAAAATACTATATCTATATCCGATAAAATGCAAAATTCAAAAAAACTATCACTTATTTCAGAAATTCCCAATACAGCTTTTTTCAGTAGCTTGAATAAACTCGAATGGATGGGTACATGTAAATCCATTCCTCGTGGTATTTAATGTGATGAGCAGAACCTATTACCCTAAAAGAAATCCTAATTAAAATTCCGTTCCTAGCTTAGCTTTTTTTTTTTTTTTCAATCACACACAGAAATTTCACTTTTGAAGGTAGTGCAGTGTTATCCTATAAAGAACAATGGACATGGCAAAGCTGACCTGTATCTGAGTCATAGCTTGACCAATCCAACAGCTATGAGAACTTGAGCAAGTCATGTAATTTCTCTGAGCCTAAATTGATCCACATAGTGAAATGAGGAAACTGAGGAGCAATAAAGTAAATAACTTGCTCAACTTAGGTCAGCAGTTTGGAAGTGACAGTGAAAGAATTCCATCCCATAGTCTGAATCCACACCACATATCTCTAAGTGTTAACTTGTCACCTGTACTGAGCTCAACAAGAAGAAACAGAAATATGGAGAAATAACAAAAATGTTCTCAGTCCTAAAATAGAGGTATGCAGATGGAGCCATGGGGATAACAAGTAAAAGAGCATGCTTCTCAGTGAAGCATTTGACTTAAGCCTTGAAGTGTGAGAAGTGTTAGCCTAAAGCCTATTTGCTATTCTAGGATGCATAAAATGATATATTCTCTGGAATATTGGAAGCTAAAAAAGGTGAAGGAGGGGAAAAAGTCCGTAGGCCTACAACAATAAAAATAGTTGGCTGCTTTGAGGGAACTACGGTATTTGCGTGTGGTTCTCATTCTAGGAAGAGGTTAAAATTGAGCCTGGGGAGGTAGGTCAGGGATGAATCACAAAGGGCCTTCTGATCCAGGCTAAGGAATTTGTGCTTTATTTTGGATACTCTGCAGGGAGCTATTTTTAAAAAGATACTGTTATTAAGTTTGAGTGTTAGAATGATCACACTAGCAGCAGAACAGGGGATAGATTGGAAGAGGTGGGGCAACCAGGTAGGAGGGCAACCAGTTGCAATTCAACCAATAATTGAATTGCAAAGTGATAAGGGCCCAAAATAAGGCTGTGGAAATTAAGAGGAAGATAGGATTAAAAACTTATTTAGACGATCAAATGTAAAGGATCTGGAGAGCCACTTGGATGTAAGTTTTGAAGGAGAGAGCTGAAGTTTAGTTTTCCAGATTTCTAATCTCAGAGACTGAGTGTATAATGATGACATTTACCACACTATAGAAATCAAGGACCAGATAGATCTTAGAGAAAAGATAATGCATTCAAATCTGAACACAAGAAGTTTAAGGTCTCTATGAGATGGCAGATAGCCCAAAGGCAGTTGAATATGTAGATCTGGAGCTAAGGAGCGAGTTTTGGGCTGGAACTATGGATTTGTTACTTAAAGCCAAGAAAATGGTTAAGAGAAACTGTATATAGTAATAAGAAAAGAAAAGCCACACATTCAGCTCTAGGGAACACTGGCATTTAAGGAGCAGTCAAACAAAGAAGAGAAGGCTTCGTAAAGACTAAGAGTGTGACCAGAGAGAAGAAAACAGAAGAGATTTCTGTTCAACAAGAAGGGAGGAGAGAATTTCATAAGAGAGGTGTGACCAATAGTGTAAAATGTGTTTCAAGGCTAATTTTGTTAAAGGCAGAAAGTGATCATTGAATTTGGTAATATGGAGGCTATCTTTCACTTATTCACTCAACCAGTATTTAATGAGAGATTACCATGTGTCAGGTGCAATGCAAGACATTGAAGATACTATATTAGCAGAGGAGATACTTTCCTTTGTGTTCATGATGCTTGGTCTAATGGTGTTTATCAAGTAATCTTTCAGGTAACCACCCAGAATCAAGAAACACCAGCCTGGATAGTGGGAATTATAAGAAGAGAGGTCCCCGGGAGAGGCCATCTTTGAATTGGCTTTCACACAAGCTGGTCTAAAGAGTACAAAATAATTTCTGATGGTTAAAGTTCAAGTAAGACTTTTCCTGTCATCATCTTTCCTCTTTTCTATCAGTGCCTTCCTCCTCCCATTCAGGCACAATGGGAGAAGGAAGAGGATTGAAGCAAGCCCTAGTTGAGGGGGGAGAGAATGTTTAGTGATAAAATAAAATCTGGAATTTTGATTAGTATCTTGGACATTCTAACTATTGAATAGAGATTGAGTCTGAGACCTCAAGCTATAGCACAGCCATCTATTACTTATATTAAGCAGAAAAGTCATGGAATTGGTCAAAGTTTTCCTCGAAGGGCAGGGGGAAATTACCCTGAAGGAATTTCAAAGTTACCCATGGAAGACAAAAAATAAAGTTACCTTTGCTTTTATGTCAGGACTTAAGAACTAGGAGGGGTAGCAGCAAATTGAAGAGATAAGAGGTGGAAGTGAAAATAAGTGGGTGGCGCTTTTCCAAATATACTTAAGGTATAAAATGAAAAGGAAGCTGGCTATGGCAAATTTTCTTTTTGAAATATTGGAAAAAACCTGAGCATATTTATATGCTAAGGGGAAAAGTAAAGACATATTGATAAAGAGAGATTGAATAATTCTTATATGTTTATGAGTTCTTGAGTAACCTAGAATATGTGATTAAGCAAAATCCCTCATTCCTGGATCATGAATGTTAGCAGCATAATCCAGAAACTGTGTGGTTTCTTTACTTTATAAATTACTTTTTTTTCCCCAAGTACTCAATTTTATTCTTTGTCATTTGCAAGTCAAAGAATTCACCATTCCTGGTAAAATTACTCTAATTTAACAGTGACTTGGAACTTAACTTAGAATCTTAGAGGAATGAATAAATGTGTAAGCTCTATGACAAACTGTTTTATTTACATTTACTATATAAATTTTTTGGACTTCTGCATTCCCAGCAGCTGTAACAGTACCTGATGCATAGTATACGCTAAAACATATTTGGTGAGGAGCAGAAACCTACAATATTGGGTGAATAGTGAGCTTGAAAAGTCCCACATAGAAAACAGTAATACTAGGTCACAGCATGTTTGAGTCAATCAGTTTTAAAGATCAGAAATCAGTAAGCCTGAAAAGGCTTTACTTAGTTATTGATTTTTTTTAGGTTTTATTTATTTGAGAGAGAGCACGAGCAAGGGGAGAGGGAGAGGGAGAGAGAGAGAGGAATGAGCAGACTCCTCAATGAGCAGGGAGCCTGATGCAGGGCTCCATCCCAGGACCATGGGATCATGACCTGAGCCAAAGGTAGACGCTTAACCAACTGAGCTATCCAGGTGTCCCTGTTGTTGTTTTAATGCACACAATTTAACAAAATGAGTATTATCGTGAACTATAGGGACAAAGAATTCTGACGTTGGAAATTATGGGCTGAATTCAGCAAAGAGATCATGATTACAGACTTTTTATTGTATAGTTTCACCCTTTGCATTTTTAGCATGTAAATGGCATCCTTATTTATTATCATCAGCTATTTTCAAAACTTAACCACCAGTTTTAATAATTATTATATTTATAGAAAACTGACAAACTAGATGCAGTGTTACAGTTATAGGTTTTTTATACATAAAGTGATAATTGCCATAGGAAAACTTATATTTTGCATATAAATGAACAAAGCACAAGGGTGACACTTATTTCTTAAGATTTAGGATGTGAAAAGTAGCTGGTTAGGACATTCAGCTTCTGTACTTAACAAACCTTTCAATAAGATCACCCTAATGTTTCCTATATACTAAACAATAATTAGATAAGAATAGGAAATGTAAATTGTACATTATTATTAGGTGCAATTGTTAAATTATTTTCTGTAGCACTACTTATTTAGGTAAGATTTTAAGCAGTGGTCTATCCTAGGAGAGTATCTCTGAAGAGGAGATACACTTCTTCCTTTAGTCATTTAATTTGTCTTTTGAGGTGCACCATTTATAGTCTGGATCTTGTATATTCTAAAGCTAACTTGAAGAATATGTAGGGACATGCAGATTATTTAAGCTCATGTGTGCTTTTGTTGACATTTTCAAGATTCCTCCTCTTTCTTCCCCTATGTCTGTTTTCCTCTCTCCTACTGATGCTTTCCAAAATCATCTCCCAAATAAACTATACTAAAATTCTTGCCTCAGGGCCTACTTTTAAGGAAACAAACCTAAGACATAGATATTCATAATTGGAATTTACATGATAAAATATATAAGGCAAAGAGCATTCAAATCTATAGGCATCAGTTGGAAAGAGTAATAATAATGGTGATAAACATTACTGCCAAATTATTGAATGTTGTTGAGTAATTATGTGCCAATGATGAGTCTAAATATTTTTACATATTAATGCAATCTTCCCAACATTTCTTCTTATGAGGTAATTGTATTATCATCCCCATTTTATAAATGAAGATACTAAGGCTTAAAGATAGTAAGCCACTTTATTTTGGTCCCGTAACTAGTAATTATTGGAGTCAGGATTTGAAGCCCATGCTCTTAATTATCACTTGGGAGAAAGTCCCCACAGATTGCAAATTACTTAAAAAAAATAAGGTCCTCTCTGAATACATATATATCATTGTAAAATATAAGTATTATTTTTATATTTCATTTGTTCTGAACCTTAATTGACATTAGGTTATGTTGCTGGAAGTTTCATGATAAATAGTAATAAAGATTTTGTTTTCTTTAAAAAGCTGAGGGTTTTGTGGGGGGAATGGGATGGGGGGATAGGGTGGCCGGGTGATGGGTATTGGGGAGGGTGTGTGTTGTGATGAGCACTGGGTGTTATATGCAACTAATGCATCATTGAACATACATCAAAAATTAATGATGTGTACTATACAGTGGCTAACTGAATATAATAATAAGTAAATACATAAATAAATAAATAAAAAGGATTGAATTTTGACCATGGACAATAGCGACCACTGTAAAGAATTCTTCAAAAGGACAAATGAAACTTGAAGCATGGTAGTCAAATGAATCATCCACCACCTGCAGACTTACTCAGGAATTCCTAAGACCAGAAGGCTTGAGTCTAATAAGTTGAAGAAATAAAGTGATAAATCTTTTGGAGAAGAATCTTATTTCTGGTTTGTTTTAAAAGGAGGAGGAGTTTTTATTATTATTATTTTTTAAAGATTTATTTATTTGAAACAGAGAGAGAAAGAGAGTGCACGAGTAGGGTGAAGGGTAGAGGGAGAAGCAGACGCCCCACTGAGTGGGGAGCCCAATGTGGGGTTCGATCCTAGGACTCCGGGATCATGACCTGAGCTGAAGGCAGCCGCTTAACCGACTGAGCCACCCAGGCACCCAGAGTTTTTATTTTCTATAAAAATGGAGCCAGTGGTCTATACTAAAAAAATTCAGAGTTAAATTCATATTTGTTAAATGGCAAAGAACCTGGCCTTCTTTGCTGTCACTAGTTTAAAATTAACCAGACAGGATTGTGGAATCATAGGAGGAAATGATGAAAATGGAAATAAAAGGAAGTTTTTCAAGATCTAAAAAATCCCCTAGCTTCTGAAGATTTAATTGTACTTAGTAAATATCTTTGATACATACTAAAAAAAATAAAAACCACATGTGTTTATTTTGATGATAGCATCATTATGGTGAAAAAAAGGTACCATTTTGAAGAGCTTAAGCACTAATACTGGAAAGTATTTGATTAAGCTGCTCTTTCTGTACAGTGAAGTTGCCTTTTCATGACTCTACTTTTTCTTTCTCTCTTTTCCTTTTTCCTTCCTTCCTTTCTCCCTTCCTTCCTTCTTATTTTCCTCTTCCCTCCTTTCCTTCCTTCCTTCCTTCTTTCCTTCGGAAATAAATGACACAATTTTGTTTTACTTATGGTCAAGTTTAGATATACCTATTTCCCCAGATATACCCAAAGTCAGAAAACAAAGACAACTCTTCATTTTCTTTAGATTTGTTATAATTCTGCAAGTAACAATTATAAAATACAAAGTCAATATTTAAAAATTGAAATGTGTAGTTTATTTTCTCTGGGAAGGAATAAATACCAGGAAAATAGCATACCTAGATAAAAGTGCAGTGAACTTATCTATATGAAATCTGCCAACAAATATCTTATTTAGTGATTATAATTTATTTGCAAAAATAATTTGATCTTCTGTAAAAACAAAGAGCAAATATATCTCTCTAGTCTTAAGTAATGACTCTTTTGTCACACTTTGCTTATTATAGTTACATACATATTTGTCAGCCTAACTAAATTTTCATCTTCTCAGGTGTGGTATCATTTAATTATTCAATGAATATTTATTGTATATCTACTATGTGACAAATTATGTGCTAAGCTTAGGGATACAGGGACAAATGAGACAAGGCCTCTGTCCTTATAGAACTTGGAAAAATAGAGTCAGAGTGAAAGGTAATATGATCAATGCCATGATTACTGTCAGCTAGAATATAAAAATGTACAAATTTATATGAATTTAAAAAGATGATATAAATTTAGTCCATTATAGGATTCATGAAAAATACCTTACATATTATATAATAAAACAAAAATCTTGATCTTAGGAAGATTTTATTGAATTTGTATGTATATAGCAAATTCTAGTGCAACTTCTCTAGCAGATTTTATCAGGACATAAAGTTAGCTGAGACCAAAAATATTCAGCATGGCTTATCCAGTTTTGCTAAAGTGACATATTAAATCTTAAATCTATACCTGGTGGTATGCTTTACAGAGACTGTTTTTAACTACAACTTTATATTTCAAAAAAGAATGTGTTGAAAGTGGAGAAGCCAAATATTCAGTTGGTCTATTTCCTTTAGCACTCTTACCAGTGCATAACATTTTGTGTGTTTTTTTAATGCATAAGATTTTGATTATCTGTGAAATGAATTCAGAACAAACAAGCCACAGGGAATCAGATGAACTCTTTGTTTCATTCATGGGGCTGAATTTCTATAGATAGAGTATGCAAATAATGCATTCAAGTTAAGTTCTTACCAAGAAGGGAGGAGATTATCCATAGAATGGTAGAAGAAATAAAGCATTATCACAATACATTTCTGGGATCTAAACTCCTGGAGGGGCAGGCATCATATTTTTGCTCTTTACGTATCTATCCCCACAGCATTTAGCATAGCACTCATTGTGTTAGGTGCTCAACGAATACTCGTTGAATGACGATCAGTATTTCACTTTACAGATGTAGAGGGTATACTTCAATTTACTTTGTACCTGGTCACTTCATCTATGCTCCTCCATCATTGGCATTGATGTGATGTTAGTGATTTTAACTGTACTAGGTTACTACCTTAGCTCACTTCTTTTACTTTTTGTAGGCCCTTCAAGTCCTGTGATAACAGAGGGTACAGATTGTAGTATGTCTAACTCATGAGATTTTGTAAATACCATCATACCTTCTGGAGTTGTGGGATTATGGCTTTGGAGGACTTTAAAACCAGCTCAAGGAGGACATTTGATGGAGCTTCATAAATCATATATCCTTTCTCTTAATTGCAATATACCATAGACTCGTTTGCTTCAGTAACTCTCCACCCCCATCACTGAAACAGGTGTTAACAGGGGAGATGGGAGGGACAAGTCACCTTCAGTCCTAAAAACACTCAAATTTTTGTGGCATTCTCAATTCCTATGACATAATATACCTTCCCTTGAACAGTGCTAAGGTTCCAAGTGGCTTGGGGCTTTCTTCAACATCTTAGCACAGGCTTTGTTTTGGTTTTTCCTCTTAAGTAGTGCAGTTGGATTAGATGAAAACTGATCTGTGTAAATCCTATATGTCAAGTTCGGGGGAAATTAGATGGTCAATTATTTTAAGATAATAGGAAGTGTGGGTGGTTGCTGTGTAGTCAATGTCATAAATAAGAAAATTCAGCATGATAGAGAATTGAAATGGCTCCTGGTGTGACAGAAGAGGAAATAAATAATATCAATGAAAGCAGATTTAGAAATTCTTGCCAATTAAGTGAGGAATCCAGAATTGCTTTTCTAATTCCTATCAGCATCCCTCCAAAAAGACTATTTTTTTTCTACAACACTTTTAACCAACCAAGTCTGACCCCTAAATATCTAATTAAGTGATCAGCCTGTAAATGAAGTGGCTGTTTGATTTAGAATGTGTAAGAAAAATATTAATAGTATTCAGTACTTCATTATATGGCGCTCCCATTCTAATACAAACTTCAAAACCCCTTCTCCTTTTCTTCTAGAACTTGCAGTTTGTACCAAGTATGGACATATATTAAATAGGTGTTCAATGAATGTACTCCTTTTTGTAAAAAAAAAAAAAAAAAGAGAGAGAGAAAGGAAAGAAAGAAACTAGTTTGCTTCTTTTCTGGTCTTGCATCATAGTTTTGCAGAATTGATTTAAGAGCTACTCTCCAGCTGCATTCAGAGGAACAAAGAGTAAGACAAGAAGCTGGTGTAAAGTCTGTTACCAAGGATAACAATAGCCTGGATGGAAAAGTAGCACACTGAGCTCTAGCCTTTTACAGATGAGAGTGGACGAGTTGCTCTGAGAGGACAAAGTCCTGCTTGGAGCCACCTGTTTCCAAAGATCTTTTCCTTGCTTTTTAGCTTGTCAGGTTTATTGAGGCCAGCCAGGGTTCAGGAGGTAGGAGAAGCTTATTTGTAATGCTCAGGCAATCTCCGGTCACAGGTGAAAAATCATGCAAGGAACAGGAAATACATAAAACATACGCAATCAAATCATTTAAAAATATTTGCTCATTTATTCATTCACTCATTTTCATTTTAACGGAAAAGTAAAAAACAAATAGAAAAGAAACCATAGCTCAACTACATTTAGGTTTCTATAGGATCCACGTTCTTCATTTTCCTCAAAATAGAAAAGCCTCTTATATTACACATCATTTGATCCATGGAAATAAAGGTAGCTCCTCATTTATTTTAGTTCCTGACCCTTCCCAACTTGGTTTAGAAGAAGAAACTACCTTTGTCCCCTTTGAACTAAAGTAAGGCAGGCACAAGTCTGACATGGGATAACTTCTGCAAAAGGATTGATTAAATCTCTCTTTCTTCTCAAGATGAAAAGGATCTTTAAAAACAAACTGAGGTTTTATATCTGTAGGTATTAAATTCTCCCCTTGCATTTGCTTTCGTTCAATGTAGCATTTGTGTGGTTTATTACAACATCTTTCATGTAGCAGATCTAAAAACCCCTTTGTGAACTTGAAGATAATGGCCTAGTGTGCTATAGGTTTTAAAGATTCTGTTTTTAAAGCCAGCAAGCAGCCTTTGCAGAGAGAAGCTGCCATGCTGATGTGAAAAGTTTCTTTTTCTGGCTGTGGTTTATTTCTCCATTCATTTCAGGGGTTGCTTCCTACAAATAAAATGTTTGATGGCTATTTTTCCCTTTCTAAAGCAAGCCTAAAGCAGAAATTGCCAAATTTAAGGGTAAATAAGAACTACCTAGAGTGTTTGCTAAAATGTGATTCCTGGGATCCTCAGCTAATACATTGATTTAGTAGACTTGGGGGTGGGACCCAGGAACCTACCTTTCAAGTGACCACTCACTTGACCCTGACATGGGAGGTCATTTAGAAAAACACTAGCGTAAACTAATTCTGGAAAAAAGTTAACATAAGGGTTCTAGACAGCTTGTTTGCAAGATATTTTATAGGTCTAATTTATGAGTTCTCTTTTACTTTAAATAGTCATAAACAAAACAGTGAATTGTTTTTTAAAATAAAAAAAATAGATTTAAAAGGAAGTACGATTACCTTGCTTTCCAGTGGGAACTATGAGTACTATGCACAAACATGTAAAGGAAAAGCAAATTAGTCCATTGGTTTGATTTCAAAACAGTACAGAAGTTTCATAAAACCTGATTCTATGTTATGAAATCCAATTCTTAAAAAGTGTCTTGGTAAAGACAAACCTATAGATTATAGCGTAGATTAGTTTAATAAGTAAGATTCTGTTGTATGTTCCAACTTGTTGGCTGTCAAGTCAGCATACGCTACACGAAGAGATGGCAAAATGCCTACCATTCTAGCCTAAATATTGATATTCCTCCACTGAGAAACCTAACACAGGCCTATATCCTTTTCTATTTCGGTTCAGTTCATGAGTTGTTGAAGGGGAAGATGCTAGTGGGCCCTTTTTGGCAATACCTGGAGAATAGTCACACCTGGAGACCCTTTAGTGAAACCCAGGAATGCAAAGGAGAATAGAAAGCATCCAAAGTATTCTGGTGGACCACACAGTGATGCTGCCCCAACCTGATCGACCAGCTGCCGGTAATGCTGCCAGTTTTGAGGAATTGGCAGCCTGTCTACAACACCTGGAGAAATGATGGATTGTATACCTATTGGAGTTCCATATTACACAGACCCCTAGAGAAGTTAATTTGGATTTACACACGCTTAACTGGTTCCTAGTGTCATAGTCCTCGGGAGTTTTCAACCTTGTGGAATCTAATATTGCTAAAAAGAAAATTAACTCTTTATCTTTCAGTCAATCAGTTATAACTGTTGTAGAGAAAATAAAGGGAACACAGCAAGGTGATGAAGAAAACAGGCTCTGGATCTAAAATGCCTGGATTAATAGACTGGCTCCACCAGTTTCTATCTGTGAGCCACTGAGCCTATTAATACAATATTTTGTACATCAACTTCTTTATGTATCAAATGGAGGTGGGGGATATCATACCTATGGTATGAATTATCAGAATTCTTAGCAGGGTTAAATTAGTTAACATGCATGAAGCCTTTATCTAGTGCCTCACACAGAATAGGTGTTCAAGAAGAGTTAGCTTTTTTATTGTTGCTCTTGCTATTGGTAGAGAAAACAGGTGGAAAAAGTGTCATTCTTAATTTGAAAATGTTTTTAGTCAGATATATATACTGAAATATGCTTTGCATATAATAATATGCATAAATTTTAAGTGTATACTTCATTAGGTTTTGACAAATGTATACACCTGTGTAATCAGCATTCCAGTTAATATATAATTTCCATTATCCCAGAAAGTTCCCTAATGTACTTTGCAATATCTCACCCCCCACCCCCACCCAAAAAAAATCTGATTTTTAAAACCATAGCTTTAGTTTGTCTGTTTTTAAAACTTCTTGTAAATGGTATCAAATAGAACATATGCTTTCATATCTGGCTTTTTTCACTCAACATGATGGTTGTGAAATTCATCTCTGTTGTGCGTATCAGTAGTTTGTTCCTTTCTATTGTTAAGTATTCCATTTTTTTATACCATTTGTCCAATCACATCTTGATCAACATATAGATTTTTTCATATAAATCATTCAGTTTTTGCTGCTGGGATTAAAACTGCTCAAACGTTCTTGTACACGTCTTTTTGTGAATATGTTTTCATTTATTTTGGGTAAATACCTAGAAATGGAATTGATGATACATAGGTTATGTGTATGTTTAAATTTATAAGAAATTGCAAACTCGTTTCCAAAGTGGCTGTTCTATGTACACTCCCACCAGCAATCGATGAGAGATCTATGTATTCCACATCCTCAACAGTTGGTATTTTTATTTTAAATTTTATTCATCCTAGTTAGTGTGAAGTGATCTTATGTTTTTAATTTGAAGTTTTCTAAAAACTAATGATGTTGAGTATCTTCTCATGTATGTTTTGGAAATTTCTATATATCTTCTTAAGTGTCTATACAATCTTTGGCACATTTTTTGTTAGTTTGTATTTTTATTACTGCATTAGAGGAGTTCTCTATTTAATTGGAATATATAAAATGAATTATTATCTCAGTCCTTTTATTATCTTAATGATGTTTTTTAGGAGCGCAAGTTTAATTCTGATATAGTTTACTTTTTTAATGGTTAGAGCTTTTCTGTCCTAAGAAATCTTTGCCTACCCCAGTATTGTAAAGATATTCTCCTATGTTTGCTTATAGAAATTTTATAGGGTTAGCTTTATATTTAGGTCTATGATACATCTTGAGTTAGTTTTTATGTATGGTAGAAGTTGAGCTTTGTCTTCCATGTTTATTCAGTTGCTCCAGCATCCTTTACTGAGAAATTATCTTTCTCCCATAGAATACCTTGCTACTTTATTTAAAGAAAAAAAAAAACAGTTAACCATATAAATGCTTCTCTTTTTGGCCTTTTTATTCTTCCATTTATTTATTTGTCTATCTTTACACTGCTACCACATTTTTTGACAAATGTAGCTTTACCATATACTTTGAAATGAGGCAACATATGTCCTCCAACTTTGTTATTCTTCAAAAAATTTTTGAGGGGTGCCTGGGTGGCTCAGTCGGTTAGGCATCTATCTGCCTTCGGCTCAGGTCATGATCCCAGGGTCCTGGGATTGAGTCCCGC